>NC_092705.1:12244384-12544384 GCF_964275005.1 Diadema setosum | reverse complement strand
CGGCGTTGCTTGCAACAGATTCCCGCTGTTCGCCGTCCCCCGCAGTCTCTCCATTACTCGGTTCCGCGTTTATGCCAGAAATAAAAGTAACATTTTCCCCCTGGTGTTCCTCTACTAAAGCTGCAAAATCAGAGCCATGCATACGCACGGCTTGTTGATACAGATTCCGATGCATTTTAGCTATAAGGCGAGCTAATACGCTTGAAATCAATCATATGGCGTTGACTTATCGTGCTCGCGTGGGTGTCGCCATTTGCGAAACTTGTCATACTGGAGATCGTTATAACTATTTAGTATTAAAATAAATAAACGATGACTTTTCCACCCAAAATGGATAATTTAATTTCACATAATTATATATCAGTTTACCTATAATTTTCAAACACGACAATGAAGTTCCTGTGTAGAATTTATAAGATAATTTTAAACTGAAATAACCCTAATCTTTTGCTCTTGTTGACACGTCGGGTGGTGACAAGCTAAAAACATAATTTTATTATCACTTGCTGTGCGTGCCATGAGGTTTAATTACGCCCTTTTCAGTCAGTAATGGTAAGCCACATGTACAATTCACTCTTATTGTAACAAAGTAGCTCATTCATGTAGGGTAGAGTAGGCTTATTGCCGTCTGCCTCTGTACCTTCTAGTACATTTAGACTCTCAGTCCCAAATGTAGAAATATGTGTAGTGTTTGAAGAGAGCAGATAAATAAACCCTCCTAGAACTAGCCTAGAGAGTCTAATTCAGTTGGATGGATGGTGTGTGGTCATGGTTGTATAGCCTAGCTGTGATGATGTAGGTTTGTAAATCTTACCACAGCTTCATCTTATCGGTGTTCGATTTCAAAATAATTTAAAGCAGTAGGCCTAATAAAAAAAAAGGCAGTGTAGACAAGTAGAAGTACAACCACACGCATGTGTCTTTACCATCCAGCCACACGAGTGTGATTGTAGCCATGGCGAGAGTCACTGGATACAGCCACACTCGTGTGTAATGTACATGTATACACACCCACACACACGGAGAAGCTGATCGCCGTGCGTGTCAAGCACGTGAACACCACACAAGCAGCTTGCGTGCAAAGCGATGAAAGTAAACTCATTTTCATACCTTTTATTAGTTTTCATATTATTTTCTTACAAATATTTTTTTCTGCTCCATTTTCATCGTATTTGCTTGATATGATGAGTTTAGAATTAAAGGGAAGATAAACCCCAAGAGCAATGTGGATTGAGTGAAAGCAGCAACATTAGTAGAACACATCAGTGAAAGTTTGAAGAAAATCGGACAATCGATGCAAAAGTTATGAATTTTTAATGTTTTGGTGTTGGAACCGCTGGATGAGGAGACTACTGGAGATTATGACGTATGAGTGGACAACAATACCAAGAAAATATAAAGAAAATTCTACAAAAATCCATTTTTCATGAAAATTACAAATTCCATCAACTTGATATTGACATATGTTAAGGGTAGCAATTATTCCCCCTGCTTTCTGAAAGAGGTTGGTCCATTGCTCTTTCATGATTCTAGAAAAGTGAATTTTTGTTGAATTTCCTTTATATTTTCTTTGTATTGTTGTCCACTCATACGTCATATCCTCTAGTAGTCTCCTCATCCAGCGGTTCCAACACCAAAACTTTAAAAATTCATAACTTTTGCATCGATTGTCCGATTTTCCTCAAACTTTCACTGATGTGTTCTACTAATGTTGCTGCTTTCACTCAATCCACATTGCTCTTGGGGTTTATCTTCCCTTTAATAGCAAAGTTACAACTGCTGCTAAATTGGGGGACTTTGGATTGACATCGCTAGACTGCAGCTGGTGGTAGGGCTTCATCGTGACTTCGGGTGCTAGCAAAGCGATCGCTCAGCGCAGCTAGCTGTAGCACGCCAGCGCAGTCGTGCCGCCCGCCCCAGCACGGACCCGCGCTCCAGCTGCCTGTGTGTGTGCGCGGTAGAGAAAATGCGCTGTTAGCTAGCTGCACGATTTGCGAGTACCTGTTCACAAGCATAGCACAGCTAGCTAGCTAGCTACAAGCCGAACGAAGGCGAAGTCTCAATACAGGCCAGCGACACGATGGATGATCAATCGTTAATCAAAGTCCCAAATCAATTGTAATTATGCTATTGATTTTAAATTCATCTTATCACATAAAGAAAATGAGAATAGAGTTAAAAATGAAAAAAGTGAATTTGTCTCAATGTTGAGATAACATTAAATGAGGTTAGTCTAGGAGGTAGGTTATTAATATTTCATCGCTTTTGACATCGCGTGTTGATGTGGCCACCCACAGCATGTTCCCCGATAGGCGATAGGACCTACGCATAAAGCTTCTCCGCGTGTGTGGGTATGTACATTACACACGAGTGTGGCTGTATCCAGCGACTCGGGCCATGGCTACAATCACACTCGTGTGGCTGGATGGTAAAGACACACGCGTGTGGTTGTATACACTGCCAATAAAAAAAGGAAATAAAGTAAATACTCCCCGAGCATTTCCAAGTATCTATAAAATGTAAAACTAAATTGGATATAGAAGTAGAACTTAGAAGTGTGGATTGATTTTATGATAAAAATTATAACTTGATTTCATTATCTAAGACTATCGTATCATCACGTGTTTGGTCCTGTGCGTTCTGTGCAGATTTTACTGGCAAGAGTTCCTTTTGGGACAGCCACCCAAAAGCACGCGAGTGCGTGCATCCGTGTGTATTGCAAGCAAGGTTAGGCTAGGTAGAGTGGTATATAGGCCCTAGATCTGCACTGATCCACTTTAGTACTGGTAGTGCTGTACATTGTAACTGGGGTGGCTGTCCCAAAAGGAACTCTTTCCATTTTACTTTGAGAACATCTGCAGTTGTTTATTTCTGGAAAGTGTAAATTACAAGTAGCTATATATGGACCTATGTCTTTTATTACTAATGGTAGTTGTGGCATTTAAGTTTTTAGCAGCCATGGTCAAAATTTTTTCAATAGTGGGGCATAATGGAAGTTTTAATCTTTTGTAATTAAAACAACAACAAAAACATCAGAGCAGGACAATAAAAATACGAAAAAGTAAATCTACACATTGATGTGAACCACTATCTATTTCTGCATTAGGTCTAATTATTTATTACCAGAACTGCTTGAAATATGGAGTCTCTTCTGCAGTCAAGTTTCCACATGTATCTCTCTCTAGCTAGATCTTTGGTTAGGTTGGGTTGGTTCTTTGTGTGTGTGTGCTGTGCTGATGGGTTGAAACTCTACTGCCATGGTTGGACATAAATGCAATAATGCAGACCAGAACTTGTCTCCTTGTCGTAAAGCTGTTGACTGATGGAGACATGACTACATGTACCTCCACTGTATGTCTGCAGGCAGAGAGCTCCAGTCATATTGACTAATTTGACGCTCAAGGTGTTCTGTCTGGCATGTTCTAATCTGTGTTCCCTCAGATTGCATTGCCACAACATAATGCAATCAGTATTCTATCATATTGTGATATTTTGGTAAAATTCAACATGTTGTTGTTGGTTTTTTTTTTCATTTTTCCTGTCTTCTGTCTGAATTTATAAAGTCAGAGACAGCAAACTCAACTTAAATTTACTATGACAAACAAGAAAATGTCTTCAACCTGCCTTCTTATGAATACAATTGTATTCATAAGAATGTAGACATTCTCTGAACTGAACAGAATGTACCAGCCTGGGGCCTGTTTCATAAGACTTGTCATCAGTGACAACTTGTCGTAGATGTGACAAGCTACTGAAATCCTTGCATCTGATTGGCTGAGAGCAAATATGTCACAGAAATATGGCAGTTGTCACTGATGACAAGTTTTATGAAATGGGCCCCAGGCGTACAAGGTACATGTAATCCTAACTTTGCCAATGACCAGCAATCAACCTCCTGCAGGCCAGGGCATGTCTCTTGTCTGCTATTGACTGTGTGATTGTGTGTATTTTCCTTCTCTTTCCATCTGCAGGACTTTTCCAAGTTTCTAGATTCTAACTTTGATGTGAAGGAATGGGTGAACGCAGCATTCCGTGCTCAGAAGGACTCTCCAGAGCAAAAGGATGTAAGTCACACTTGTAGCTTCACCTCTTTTACAGTGTGATCTAATTAATGCTAATGAATAACAGGCCATCAGACTCGCATGGCCTGTATAGCAGTCAATGATAATATTTGTTAATAATTCACTTGAAGAAGTGCTAAAAACCTGAGTGAACTGATTCATTTCCATACGGGACCATCTCCCTAGAAGAGAAGCAAAGGCTTATCCAGGCAGTGTGGTTTTTATAAAATTAAGTTTGATCAAAAAAAAAAAAAAATACTCATTCTTTCTCTCCTGTTCAGCTCCCCTGCAATGATGCTTTGGTTGTAGAAAACAAAGAATGGAGGAAAAGAAGAAGAAAGTAGATGGGCTGTTTCAAATATAGGAGTATTCATAAGGGTTAGTTATTGTGTATCTTGCTTGAGGGTAGGTACTAACATGAAATCCCCAATGTTAAGTGTCACCAATCATTATTGTGCTGGTAAAGGTAATGGACAGGGTAAGGAAAAAGACTAAATATGCAGTGAATGTATTTCATTGTAGTGGAATTCTAATTGTCAAAATACCAGAGTAACGTCTATTAAAAACAGGCAGATTGCAAAATCAAAGACAAAATGATATTCTGAGTAAACTGTCATAACACCATTAGTGAATTTTGTAATGGAATGAATTTTAGGAGTGGAAACCGTGATGAGATAGTTATCACTTATTTCCCCCCCCCCCCTCCTTTTTTTTTTTTTCTCTCTTTCTCTCTTAATGCAGGCTCATGCAGCAACCCTTGTGATGAAACTGCAGTTGTTTATCCAGGTGATGTAATATTCTACATCATACTGTATTTATCTCTTTATCAGGCAAAATAACTGCAAAGTTATTGCAAAGTAACTTAACCTACATTTTGTTATCACTGTATATGTCTTGATGTCCTCTTTTACAAGACAGCAAGACGAGATGAACTTCATTCATAAGTGTACAGTATGTGTGGTGATATGTCTGTAAATCATATATTTATCATCTAAGAGGAATTTCAGTCTATGATGTACACAGTGGGAAAGTATCTGCAGAAATGATGTAGATGCCTGGCTGCATATAAACCTTTTTGCAGTCCTCCTACAATTTTCCTTTATCATTACTGAATCACTGTTTCTACATTACAAACATGTCCTTTCTGAACTGACTACATTGAACTATGTATTCAAGGATTTATTCCCCATATAAGTGTACTTTTTTATAAAATTTTCTAACAATATTCTTCCTGAACTATTTCATAATTCTATTTATGATTATAACACAAGGAATGCTCAAAATATTTGTACCCCATTAAACAGGATCTGTGTGTTACAATGACCCTGTTTTTGGAATACCCTTCCCCCATCACTCAAAAGCAATAAGACTTTGAGTCAATTTAAAAGACTTTATTAAAAATTCCCTTTGATGAAATGACCCAAAGTTACATGTATGAGTATGCAATGTTTCATTGCTCTTCCTTTTTCTTTTCTTTTCTCTTTTCATTGTATCTTCCACCTTTGTTTTATCATGCAAATTTCTGTGATGATTGCCCTGGTTAAAATAGAATAATGATTGTTTGTAAAGGATCATTTCCAACAAGCCTGATGTGTTCTTTGTACAATGTATGATCCCACAAATTAGGACATATAGCATGACAATAATGTATTTTGAATTTTGCAAATGTCATCATGCCTTTCGAATGGAAAAAAAAATGAATGAATGAAAATATCATCTTTCTATCAGGAGGTTAATAACTCCTTGGAAGAGACTAGTCAGCAAGCCCTGCAGAACCTTCCCAGAGTCCTCCGGGATGTGGAGGCTGTCAGGCAGGAGGCTGGCTTCCTCAAGGATCAGATGCAGCTGGTGAAAGAAGACATCAAGAAGGTATGCTCAAAGTCATGCATGGCTAGTCTTTCTTCCAGGATTCTTGATTCATTTGTTTATGATTTACACTTCAGTACTGTAATGGTAATTTGATAGTGTGCATCTAAATTTCAGAGTAGCTCAAGATTGTCATATCAATAAAAAAACAACAACAAATGTTTAGTGGAAAATTTGATATGAAGTAGTGAAAACATGCAGAGTCAGAGATTTTGACCAAAACCTAGTGGGTCATCAAATTTAGATTGACCTTAATCTTTACATCCATGCACACAAAAAAGGATTGTAATAGATAATGGAAATGTAATACACATCTATAGCTTTGTTTTTCTCTTCATGTGACATCACTCAAAACTCAGACTCAAAATATTTTGTAGAAGAACCAAAAAAAAGTTCATACATAAGACAGGAAGAATGGTAGTGATGATTTGACCCTTCCAAATATAATTTTGCTTAATCTATTTATTTATTTTTTGATTAATTTGTTTAGGTTTGTATGTATGTATGTATGTATTTATGTGTATTTATTTATTTATTTATTTATTATTTATCTCTTGATTGATTGATTGATTAATATATTGATTCTTTTTAAGTAAGAAATTGACAATATGGCAAGTGCTTCTTGAGATTAGTCTTGTTCTAGTTGTCTTTGATGCGAGATTGCCTTCTGTCTCCCCAGGTTGAGGAGGACACTTCCCAGTCGATGAAGATGCTGCTGGAGATTGATACCATCAAGTCACGTATGAAGGCAGCATCAGACGCCCTGCAGGTAGGAGGATGTCTCGACAGGAAAGAACTTCATCGAATCTTTGCATGATTCATACTTGTTTGTGCCTGTGTTGTCCTACAGTTTTTACACTGTTTGTGTGGAATACATTCTCCTTACGCAAAGTCCAAATTGTAAAGATCTCATGGTGATGTTATAAAAGATCTCAGCAGCAAACAAAAAAAAGTTGCTGTACAAGACGAGTTTTTGCTTTGACAGATTTTTTTTCTTCCTTTTTTTATCAGTTGTCATCCTCTGGACAAATAAATATGTAAGATCGTAGATCTTAGTAGATGACTGGTTCAATTCCCACTTGTTCCTTTTTCAGACATTTTCATCAAAATGTATATCAGCAATTTTGACCTTTCAAATACATTACAGAAGGTGACCATTGATGGAAAAACGTCTGTCATAGCACACCTTCGCCCCTCTTCATAAATATTCTCTTGCTTTCATTGAACACATTTTTGTTGAAAATATTTTGAGGTGTCTAATTGTAACGAGTGTTCAGCAGTTTTTGTTTTTCCTTGATGATAGAACTAGATGGAAGTGACTTTAGATTTATCAATGACTGGATCATACTACCTGTACCAATGGGAGTATGTGTGAAGGGAGTGAGGAAAGAAAAAAGTACTATGGTACATAGAATAAAGTTAGCTCTTGAGTCCCTTGACCTGTTTGAGGATGAGCAGATTTTGCTATAACACACATTTCCCATAGACGCCTGCCCAAGTATACTTGGGACTAGTCTTCATTGGGTTAAAGAGTCTGAGATGCAGAATACAAGATGAATCATTCATGCTATCATAATCTGTATTGATGCTATTGCAGGAGGCAGATAACTGGACTACACTGATGGCGGATGTGGACGAAGTGTTTGCCAGCCAGGATGTTCAGCTGGTATGTACAGTGTCACAACTGTCAAGCTTTAGTAGATCATTGTTAACAATCATATGCACGTCTACATGAGTTTTCAGTATCAGGGGACTGTGATTTAGGAAAGCTTATGAATACTTAGTGGATATTTCTCAAATAGGGTTGTAAGGAAAGAAAATATTGATTTTTGTAATGTTGTCATCTTCATTTCAGTAATATGCAGTATACAAGTTCTGTGACTCAAGGAGACATCAAGTGAAGAAAGTGCAGTTACATTTTCTTCCTTATGTGCACTACTCACCTCTATGAACAAAATGATGTAACTGTAAACCACCATGGTGGCTGTTCTGTAGAAGCTACATGCTATCATTGAACTCTTTCAAAAGGAATATACTTGTCAACTTGAAACTATTTGGTTTCCCTTCCCACTCTCAACAGATAGCCAACAAGCTTCTTGCTATGCAGCGTAGCTTGGTAAGTCAGCAATGGTCAACATGTATCATATTTTTGCAGTGTGGTACTAAAGCTCAATATTTGACTCAGAGTGAGTGTATATTTTCATAATGAGTACCTGGTATTGTTGTTGTTTCTGCCAGTACCTTATGGCTACTTTTACATACAGCATTTTACATGTATGTCATATCGGTAAAGTGAATATGTTTCACTTGTGTGCAGTTTATGTATTCCACAGAGACTCTATTTGCTTCTGTGTTCAGAGTCTTAATCTTGATTACCATAATAACATGATAACCAGCAGGGCACGTTAATTTTTATATTCGCTGAAATAAGCATCTCTGGTGTAATGATTATTCAAGTAATCAAATAATAATGCTTGCCAGCACATCCACCTGACAGCAAAAGTGATATTTTGCAATGTTAATAGAAAAAAAAGTCTGTTGATACATTCAATGAAAAAAAAAATGAAATGGATGCTTCCCCAGGTGTTAATTGATGGCCCATTCTGGTCATTCTTTGCTTTCCCATCATTGATTCATTCCATAAATAGTTGAATTATGGGTAAGCTTGTGCATTGCATGTATATTGCTTTGAAAATGAGTGGAGTGCCTAACCAAGTGAAAAAAAAGAAAAAGGTCATATGTGCCAATGTGCACTTAAAGCTATATTTGTAGCTCTGACCTGGCTTCTCCCCCTCAGAGCATGTTGGCCCACTGTGGGGACTATGATGAGCGTTGCCAGAGCCTAGAGGTCCTGAAGAACAGACTGGAAGCCCTTCTCAGCCCCCAGCTTGTCAGCGCCTTCAATTCACACTCATTAGGTGGGACTTCTTTTCCATTACAAGTTGTGATCTTTCACCATACACAGTCATACATATAGGCAAACAAACAAATGGACATACATACATACATACAAGCAGACACACACACATGCATACATTCATACATACAAGATATACATTTTTGCACTATTAATTTTTCGTTCTCAGCAAGGTAAGCTAAAGTTCCCATGGTTTGTGCTTTTACAGTATTTCTGTTTTAGTTAGTTAGTTGTTGTTGTTTTGCATGAAAATTTCCACACCGCAAAAATTTCCACATTTACAGTGTGTATTCCAACTGTAGAAGAATATGTTATTATAACAATACTTCGATACAATATTCATCTCAGACTCATCTGCAGCAAATAGATCACTCTTTTTTTTTCTTGTTTAGACACTCCTTATTGATTTTCACCTGCAGCCAAACTGAATTGCATTTTCATTTAATCCCTAGTATTTATGAGACTACACGCTAGGACTTACATCAGTAATAGGGCCCTTTTCAGGATAGCAGCTGAGACAGATCTGTGTGGAAGAAGCTAAAGAAGTGTGATTGTGTTTGGGAGCTGTATAGATTTGCATTGCGCATTTTCATATTTGTCCTCTCTATGTTGTGTGCTAAAATCCATCAAAGGAGGACTCAGTTTGCATTGCTGAGATTCAAGTGTAATGTATATCTCGCTGTGTGTACACAGAATCGGCCCAGAGGTTTGTCAACATTTTCAGAGACATGGAGAGACTATCCCAGCTGAGGAACTACTACCACAAATGTCACAAGGTACAATTTCAGCGCAACTTTTAACGGTTTGTTTGTTTCTGTGGGTTGTCTGTACACCTGTTGTGGACACGGGAGAAGATTATAATGTAGATGAAAAGTTGGGTTCATCTCTTGATGTTAGAACGATTAGATTTTCATGCAGCAAACAAAACTCTGCCCTTGTTTCAAAAGAAATCGTTATGATGATGATACTCAGTCTCTTTGATGGGCAGAGGAGCCATCGAGGCTCAGTGGTTAAAGCCTTGGCATATCAGTTGCAATGTCCCTGGTTCAAGTCCCCTGGCTACAGTGGTTGCACCCATAGGCAAGGTGCTGTATCCTCATTACCTAATTGTTACGACCTCGATGAGGAGATGGTGGCACTCAGCAACACTCACATCCTTTCTGTGATACGCACAATTATAAAGCCACATCGCCACCAAACAATTATGAGGAAACCACAAGAACTCTGTATTCCTGGAGCACCTTGTGTTCCATCTCTTTCTCCATAAACTTCTCACCACCTGGGTTTGTTAGAACCAATTAATGAATACAAGAATTAGCATATCATGCATATTCATAACATAGTGCTTTGGAGGGGACTTGAAAGCCTGTGGTCCTGTGGTTTCTTGCTTGCAAGCATTCTTTACTTTTTAAATAGCAGCCAAGTGAAACAAATCATAAAACAATACATCTCCATGTGAACATGTGCATATGTGCATATCACCTTGTTGTAGCCATGTTTGTGACTTTATCAAGTATATATCATTCATTGCACATTTTTCTCTAATCTCTTAACTTTCCACATATTTACAGTACAACATGTAAGTCTACATACACTTAAAGCAGGGCTCCACACTAACTTTTATTTTTGGTGGCCCAAAGGCAAACATCCGACCTTTTTGGTGGCCCGATCAGGCCACCAAATTCTTCATTTCTGAAATTTTGGTGGCCCGACGTGCGTTTTTAGTGGCCCCGGGCCACCATTAGTGTTGAGCCCTGCTTAAAGGCTGGCTTTAGAGCACTGTATATAGGCCCCTACAGAAAAGAAGCATTTTTTCTTTCACAATATAGATCACATATCGTCGCTGGGGCAACAAGACCTTGTATATACGAAATTTCAAATGTGCAAGAGAGCCATAAAACATGGCGGCCAAAGCTCTGTGGCGAATGGGATAGCCTTTCCTTTGACATGCCGTGGTGGCTTCATTTTTGGAGTAAGACAGTTGAGACTTGGACAGGACATCACTTAACCCATTATTTGACCATTAATCCAAAAAAGTCATTTTCACCAAATTTGCAGATACAAGGTCTTGTCACCCCAGCGACGATATGTGATCTATATTGTGAAAGAAAAATGCTTCTTTTTTCCTTTTTGGGGGGAAACAGTAGATCATTAACCCGTTGAGGACGGACTGAATTTGCTACAACACGCATTTCCCATAGACACTTGCCCGAGTATACTCGGGACTCGTCCTCAATGGGTTAAGAACTGGAGATGTGAAATTTGGCAATCATTACAATCCAATTGTTGTTGCAATGCAGAGCTCCCTGTTGCTTCAGTGGCAACAACTGCAGGAAACAAACAGGGAGAAATCTCTTGTAGAGTGGCTGCCATCTTTCTATGAAACCTTGCTGACAACATGGCATCGAGAGGTAAGAAAGACATGACATCTTTTATTTCGTTTGCATTGTTTTTGTAGTTTTGGAAGAGGAGTACTGAGCAGTCTCTGTATAAATACTTTAATAGTAAAACCAGCATTATTGGTATATTGCACTAAATTTCATACATGCACATATTCGCAATTAAGATTCAGTCTATTCATCTCCCCTTTTATCCTGTAAACCAAAGGATCATGGGGCGAAGCCAGGTGGGTTTAGGCTAAATTCCTTCGTTAACGCATGCACACTATTCCGCCTGATGCACGAAAAGAAATGTGCACCGTCTGTTTTATAGAAAGGGGGACAATTCTCTTGCCAGAAATCAACTTTTTTGCATCACATTATCTGCAGATGGCAAATTTAGTGGATGCATTTCCTGTTGGCTTGGTATAGTGAAGATCATATGTCCAGTAATTACTGCATGCATAGCAAAATTACAGGATGTAGGGTCTTCTAGCTAATAGGCATCTCTAGCTGAGTGCGCGAACCTTTGCTACATGTACAAGTGCGCATACTCTTGCTACAACATGTTTACCGTGGCTGGCCACTGTGAGGCAGCATGTGGCCAGTCAAAATTGACACACAGCTCTCAACCATTGAGATCACAGGAGTTTTGCTACCAATTCTACAAAAAGCTGTTATCAGGAGGTGGGCATGTCTAAAATGGGCTGGAATAAAGATATTGATGGTCTGCATACAGAATGGTTGCAGAGTGCATCTCTCTCCTTTCACCCTTTAAGTCATCCCAACTCTTCCGGTCCATGCCCGAAACACAGGTCCAGTGGTGCGACCAGGTCTTCCCGGATGCGGTCGCCATGGTGTGTGAGCTCCTCACCCAGACTCTGTCCAACCTCCAGCCCTCCCTGCCGGCCTGCATGGACTCGGCTCTCCAGGACAACACCTTGCTGAATGTCATTGAACTCAGACAGGTAGATGGATTTTTTTTGCTCGCTGTAGAAGCCGTCATTTTCTCGTACAGCTATTTTCGCAAGTGAGGAGGTCACAGACATTTTGAGGTTACGTCCATGTGGTAAAACATTGCGCTGTAAACTACAAGTTCCACTCAGTGTTCAAGTTTATACTCATAGACTGAGTAGTATCAAACCAATGGAATAGTTTTAGTTTCATCCAAATCAGAGATCTGGAAATTAAACAAGTTCTGCAATTTTCATTTTCATGTGTATTCACTGAAGAGCAATGTTGTTTACAGTCACATGAACAAACTGGATGAGGTTTATGTCTTCACCCAACGACTCTCCCATAGCCTTGTACACAGAATTTTTATAAAATCATGTCTTTGATGAGCTAAGGTATTACTGGTATACCTGGGCCTCCCTCCCCCCCCCCCCAAAAAAAAAAAAAAAATGATAGTGATAATAATGATAATGATAATAATCACAATCTTAAGGTTGTTACAACAAAATAATAATTAAATATTAAGAATACATGTGTCTTAGTGTTTAATTTCACGTCAAAGTGGGAAACGCAGTGATATTTTTTCCCAGTTAGTCGGAGGCTTATGAGGCCATGACATTATCATCTAATCTGATTATTAGCTATGCAAAAATTTTGCAATGAAGCCTTAAATATTAGGAGGTTTCTCTAATTTTTCAATAAATCATCATGGTGACTGTTTATTCCAGAAATGGTTTTTCATAAAACTATTGTTATCATTTTTTGTATTGAACAATACTTAACATCAATTATACTGATTAAATTTTCATGTTGGCTATTTTTATCCCTAACTCACATTTTACAACTATTTTGAAGCACTAAAGCTGCTTTTTTTATCTGCAAATTTTAGCAAGGGTTTAAAGCCAGCTAGAACGGTGTTGAATGACACTTCAAATTGAGCATCAGGTGGAACGAACAATTTTGCTCATGCATAGTTTAAAGGGATCGTATAGTTTTGGTTGAGACCCAATTTCGGATTTCTGACATTTTTTGGTGAGATAATGAGAAACCTCTTATGAAATATGAAAGAGCACGTAATTCTATGAGCAATTCAACATTTATTTGATGAAAATTGGTTTTGAAATCGCCGAGATGTCCTCAACAGAGCGATTCTAATAAGTGTGGGACCCACACTTTTTTACGATCGCTTTGTTTTACTTTGTTTTTGGATGTTTCAGTAATGCCAAACCCAATTTTCATCAAACAAACTCTGAATTCCTCTTAAAATGGTATGCTCTGTACTATTTCATAAGTGTTTCCTTGTTATCTCGCAAAAAGTTAAAAGCCAAATTCTCATCCCCACCAATACTGTACTATCCCTTTAACTTGTTGACATGTATCTCTCTTCTCTCTGTCTCTGTTTCTGTCTGTCTCCATCTCTGTCTGTATTCCTTCTCTTTTGTCATCATTCTAGATCACTCTGCGATTTCTCAAGAGCCTTGAAGGTGCTATCCAGGCTGTCACAGGTATCAATTTCTCAGAATTTGCTTTTATTTCTGGAACAATTCTATTGTCATATCATGAGGTCTTGGTTGATTTCTTGTAATACATATACATTTTGTAGGACAGTTATACACATATGAGTACTAATATTGTATTAATGTATTGTTCTAACGTTAAGGTTCATGTCTCTATACCTCAAGTCAACACAATAATTCTGCACCTGTTACTTCCCAGACCAAGTGGTTGGGCGCCACTTTGAGGACCTGGTCCAGGCAATCCACGCTCCCTACATGCCCTACCTGCTGCAGTATGGGCGCTATGAGGAGGAGCATCTCTTACAGGAACTTGCCTCCATACCAATGGTGAGTCCCAGAGGTCCAGGCGTATAACCCCCCTCCACAGCATGGTACAATATGGTGTGTGGAGCACACACACATATCTCACTCCTACCATTTTGCAGTAATGCAGGTGAATAAGCTATGGGTCCCACAACTTCTGCCTACACAACTATTAACTCATTGAGGACGAGTCTGGAATATACTCGGGCAAGTGTCTATGAGAAATGCATGTTGTTGCAAATCAGCCCGTCCTCAATGGGTTGATACATGAGGAGTACCAAAGTATCTACCCCACAGGTCAAAGAGCTATTTGTAGCTTTACCTAACATTTTCATCGTACATCTAGCTTATAGGTCGAGGAGATAATGCCTATGTCGTATATGTAGCCATGGGTCTAACTATGACTGTGGGCCTGTATAGCCCTATCTAACTGCACCTAATATTGTATACCATCCATAAAACATTTTTATGACCCATGGTGACAAATCTTATGCCTCTTATGCCACATTTACCTTATACAGGTATGTAGGTAACCCTTGGTGCATGAGCTAAAGCCACTTCATAAAGTGGATGCAGCTAAAATCATTGATTTGTTAAAACATGGTGGAAATTTGAAATTTTCCTGTTTTAGGTCCAATTGCAATGAGACCTCTACCATTCTGTTTGTCCAATTTTATTCTGTATATTGAAGGGATGTTAGGTGAAGCAAGTGCATCTTAATCATTGTCACTGAACTTTTTAAACCATTAACTCCCTTCCGTGTTGTTTCATTTTTCGTCATAGGAAAGGAGAGACCTTATAGACTGTGCGCAGCTACTGTCAGAGTCTGTCAACAAACTCTTCAAACTGACCAATGAGGTGAGATGGCAGAAACTAGTCAATTGCAGAATAGTGCATCCATAGTCATTCTACTTTTCAAATGCGTGCAAACTGGGAAAGAATATGTTTGAAAAAAATTATGTGTAGGTCTTGAATATTTTTTTATTTTATTTGAGATGTTCACATTCTCTATTTCTGTCCTCCTTTGATTGTAGTATTAAAGACTATATTTTAAAAAGTTTTCACATTGATTTCAAGTGTTTTCCTGAATTATTTCCCATTCATTTCTGGGGTGATACACAAGGGCAGCTTAACATTTTTCTTGGGGAAGGGGGTTGCAGGATGTCAATGGTACCCCCATTGCAGCCCCCTGATTTCGCGGCTCCTGATACTTAAAGAACCGTCAACCTTTTGGAATGTGAAAAGATACACCGGGGCTGTGTGGTACACTTAGAGTGTATCTCTATGACAATATCTCAGCAGATATAAACACTCTTGCCCCCAATCTCTTATTGTTTATCAACAGGCAGCAGACCGCTGCACTGCCTTTACCGAAGGATTTGGCATGACAGGACTGCAGTCAGCACTAAAGGTAAGCATTCCTTAAAATTTCTTTTTCAACATCATTTGTACATCATGACTTATCAAATTTAGTCATCTGCCAGTTTGATCTGGAGTAATGACACAGTTAACAATTTCTCCTCCATTTTATATGATAGCTGTCAAATTCATCTACTTCATGAGAACAGTTACAGCTTCCTTCCTTCTTTGAAATTATTTAGTGGCCTCTTTAGTTTCCTTAAAATTGGAGTATAATGATTTAAAAAATGATCTTGTCTACACCATCCCGCAAAATTTCTTTTTAAACTTCATCTGTACATACCAGGATGCCTCATCAAATTTAGGCATCTTCAAATTTGATCTGCAGATATGACAAATTTATCAATATCTCCTCCATTTCATATGAAAGCTGTAAAGTGCATCTACTTTGGGAGGACAATTTCAGCTTCCTTCCTTGAAATTCATCTAATGGGCACATTATGAATGGTAAACTGAATTGAAGTCACAAGTATAGCAGGACTCGGCGCTAAGTTCTTTTTCTTTTTCCTCAGGTGGCCTATGCGGCCACTAAATTCTGTAAATCTGAAATTTTGATGGCCCAAAATGAACAGAAACATAACAATCCATTTTGAAATTCGATTGATATGGCCACCGGAGAATAGCTTCTTTTGACATTTGGTGGCCCAACACCAATTTTTAGTGCCCCCGGGCCACTGGGCCACCGCTAAAGTTGAGCCCTGACTATAGTCTGTATGCCCATTGACAACCTCTTCTCTATCCTCCTCTTCAGTATCATTGAAATTGTAGTATTGTGGTTTAACCCAATGAAGACTAGTTCCCAGTATACTCAGGCAGGTGTCTGTGGGAAATGCGTGTTATTGCAAAGTCAGCTTCTTCTCAACAGGTTAAAGAACAGACTTATTCCACACCATTACTAGTAAAGTCTTACACGTGTTCATTTATGCGACAGGCCGCATTCAGCTCTTACTGCCAAAAGTTTGACCACGCCCTGGAAACACTGAGAGCAGCCTGCGGACTTGACCCAGGAAGCAGTAACGCCATGGTGACCTCCGCGGGGTCAGAGCTAGGGGAGGACTGGAGCAAGTTCCAGCATTCACTCAAGATTGTGCAAACATGTGGTGAGAGTCAGTTTCCTTTTCACATAAAATGTATTTCATACTTTATGGCAGCTTGTACATACATCACTCAGAAGCATGCCATTGTAATTTGTGTGTATCTTTGTTATACTTTGTAATTATTCATTGCTAGTGCCTCCTCATAAGGTAGAGTAAGAACAAAACTACAGTGTATACAAAATTTTATTTGTGCCCTTTAGTGCTCTGTATTTAATTGCAGAATTTTTTAGAAGCATCTTGATTGCTAAATTCATATCTGATTCTTAAGATTGGCAACACATTTAGAAGAGAAAAGTTCCTTTTTCTATGTGAAATTGGCAATTCCATGTCAATTCTTTAACTGATTTTGTGTAAATCTAATGAATGAAACCAATTCCATCTAAACTTTCTCCAATGTAAGATAAGCATCAAAATTCAGAGGTGTCAATTCAATGATGCCTATAAACCAGTGCGGAGTAGAATAGCTCATGTGCACATGGGTACACATGACCTTTCCTTTTTCTCGGACAGTTGGTTATATAGGCACTTCACTCATTTTACAAAGTGACATAGATAGACTTACCTGATGTAACAATTTATGGAACTCATTAATCATGTTCAAACAAAAGCTGAACTTGCATAGATCAGGTGACCAGAATGGTCCGCCAATTATTACTTGGGAAAGCATCCATTTCATTATTTTGCATTGAATGTATTAACAATCTTTTTCTATTGATATTGCCAGACTTTTGCTGTCAGGTGGATGTGCTAGCAAGCACCATATATAAGGATTACTTAAATAATCATGACATCATAGATGTTTATATCTGTGAATTTAGAAACCAACATGCCCTGTTGATGCAAATGACCGTTTTCTGCTCATGCACAAAGTGCAACTCAGAACTGGCTTTTAATATTCAATGATGACAAGATGGATAATTTCTGCAGCAAAATTCTCCTAGGACTTCATGGGTTGAGATGGTTTAAAGTCAGTTCTAGATGACGACTCTTACTGTTACCTCTCATGCCGTATGTCCCCCCCCCCCCCCAGGTGAGCTGTTTCTGCAGAGTGAGGAGTTTGAGCTCCATCTGAGTAGCAACCTCCTCCACACATGCAGCAGTCATAACATCCAAGTCTCATCATCCTCTCCAGCCAAGATCAGGTACAAACTGATGCTTTTTTAATCAAGTTAGATCTTTACGTGTTGTACAGACCATCTAATATTGTCTGATGAAGACCAGCTTGCATTGCATTCTTCAGTCAGCAAAGTTAACTTGTGCTATTCGTCACTTTAAATTGAGATGTTGTGGTTGTACAATTTCATTTTGATGAATCCCTTTCTTTGTTCAAAGTGAAGCACAGATTGAATGATAGACATAACCATTAATGCACCCTTGGTATATTTTTGTGATGAAGTGATATGGACAAGACTCCAATGACGTCACGTACCTGTGTTGATATACATGTATTATGTTTGTAAAGTCTTTGCAATGATGAGTCTGAGCAAAGACTAACCTGCCAGCTGTAGCTGGATGTAACATGATATGCCCCATGTGCAAAGGACACACTGGAAGAACCAGTTGAATAAAGGCACTCATACAGTTTACATCAGCTCAACAATGTCTCCTTATTACTAAGAATCCTCCTTTCCAACAAAGGCATATAAATGCCAAGACATGGTGTCAGAGTGGTTCAGCTGTCCAAGTCATGGTGTCAGTCAACTGTCTACATCATTCTGAAGTACAGAAGGGACTAGGACAAGGAATAATCCACGCAAGAAACAGGCTAGACCGTTTCATTTGAAAGAGTGGAGGATGCATGGAGCTATGTGTACATTAGCATGCTGTACAGTAGCCAAGCAGCAGTGTGTTGAGATGCACTAACCCAGCGTGTGTGTGTGTGTGTGTATGACATACCTGAATGTGCATGACTGTATTGTGTGTCCAATGACCTGCATCAGCACTGTGGTAGTGAGGAACAGAAAGTTCTAGAGGTCAAAGGACCAGACTGCACAGTGCATGAGGTATTGGGAACACTACAGCCAGTGACGTGGCCTTAGCCTAGATTAGCCACATATATGATGCAACATACTAACCTCGTGAAAGTGTTGGATGATTGAGCATAAGTTAACTTGTTGAAAAGATACAGTTTTCTGCTAATTGTTAACACTGTTCATGTGAGTGAATGCTCAGAGAGTGAACATGGCAAACTTAACCCAACCAGCACCACTAGATTTGAGGGGTAATTTGTCTGAGAATTGGAAGAGATTCAAGCAAAGATTCACTCTGTATAATGTTGCTTCTGGAATGTCAAGGAAAGATGATAAAGCACAAACATCAATGTTGTTGCATGTGATAGGTGATGCTGCCCTTGATATATACAACACATTCACATTTGCTGAGGGTGATGAGATGAAGTTGGAGAAAGTGCTTGAACAGTTTGAGAAATATTGCACTCCCAAGAAGAATGTCACGTATGAGAGGCATAAATTCTTTACCAGATCTCAGGGTGTGAGTGAGAACATTGATCAGTATGTCACAGAATTGAGAAATCGTGCACAATCGTGTGAATTCGGTGAGTTGACTGATGGTCTGATCAGAGATCAGATAATTTGTGGAATCACAGATGGTGGTTTGCGTGAGCGTTTGCTCAGAGAGGATGATTTGACACTTCAAAAGGCATTGCAAATTTGTCGTGCTGCTGAAATTACCAGAGCTCAGGCACAAGAGCTTGGTTCAAAGGCAGATGTGTCAGTCCCTGTTGATGCTTTGAACAAAAAGAAAAAGGCAGTCAATCCCGGTAAAAGATCAGAACCTCCAAGGTGGAAGCAAAAAAGTCAAAGTCAAAGTCAAGGTCAGAATTCCCAGGCTTGTGGCAGGTGTGGCAATCGACATGCCATGAATTCATGCCCTGCACAAGGAAAGGTGTGTAAAAAATGTAGAAAAATGAATCACTTCGCAAAGTGTTGCAAAAGTCGTGTTCAGGTAAATGAACTACAGAGTAATTCCAAGGATGAGAGTTTTCTTGTTGATGTCGTCAAGTCACAGGAGTCATGTGACGAATGGAAAGTGAATCTCGTGGTGAATGAACGTCAAGTGCTGTTCAAATTAGATACAGGTGCGCAAACGAATCTACTACCAGAGAGTGTGTATCAGACGTTGAAACCAAAACCAAAGTTGTCATCGGTGAATGTCAAGTTGACAGGGTACAGTGGAGTTGAAATTCCAGTGAAAGGTCGTTGCTTTGTACAGGTGAAGCACAAGAATTTGACGGAGAGTATGTCGTTTCTAGTGACTCCCGGAAATCGTCAACCATTACTAGGTTTGCAAGCATGTGACAAGTTGAAACTAGTGAAACGTGTGTTGAATGTCGCACAAAACACACATGATGAAAAAATGTCGGTCGAAGACTATGAAGACGTGTTCGAAGGTCTAGGATGTGTGCCCGGTAAGCACCACATCACAGTGACAGAAAATGCGAGACCTGTCCAACACGCATGCCGAAAAGTACCGTTTCCGATGAGAGAAAAACTCAAAGAAGAGTTAGACAAAATGGAACGCATGAACGTCATTGAGCCCGTAGATACGCCTACTGACTGGGTGTCGTCTCTCGTGATCGTACAGAAAAAGACCAGCCAACTCCGAGTTTGCTTAGATCCGCGAGATCTAAACCGCGCTGTAAAGCGAGAGCATTTTCAGCTACCGTCGAGAGCTGAAATAACCGCGCAGTTTGCCGGAGCGAAGTACTTCAGTAAACTGGATGCATCCAGTGGATTCTGGCAGATTCAGCTGGATGATGAAAGCTCAAGGTTGTGTACCTTCATCACGCCTTTCGGAAGGTACCGATTCCTGAGACTTCCGTTCGGAATATGCAGTGCTCCAGAGGTGTATCACAAGATAGTGCACCAGCTCTTCGCACATATTCCAGGAGTGAACACAATGATGGACGATATCATTGTATGGGGAGCTACAAAGGAAGAGCATGACCTCAGGCTGAAAGAAGTTCTAGAGACAGCGAGAAAGAACAACTCGAAACTCAACCGAGAAAAATGTGAGTTCTGTGTCAACAAGCTGACATTCATCGGAGATGTCATCAGTGATCAAGGAGTTCAGCCTGACCCCAAGAAAGTGGCAGCCATACAGAACATGGAAAGACCACAGTGCAAGCAGGATGTCCAGAGATTCCTCGGCATGATCAACTACCAAGGAAAGTTCATCGCTGACTTGTCAACTAAATCAGAGCCCCTCAGGAGCCTTTTAGAGAAAAGGAATGAGTGGGTATGGACCGATGCACAGGAACATGCATGGCAAGAGCTGAAAAAAGCCTTGACAACAGAGCCAGTGCTGCATTTCTACGACTGTGCAAAACCAACCAAGCTGTCAGCTGATGCATCAAAGAATGGGCTCGGAGCAGTGTTGCTTCAGAAGCATGACCAAGATTGGGTCCCCATAGCGTATGCATCTAGAGCCATGACTGATGCAGAGACAAGATACGCGCAGATTGAGAAAGAACTGCTAGCTATCACGTACTCATGTGAAAGATTTCACCAGTACATATATGGACGACAGGTTGAGGTAGAGACGGATCACAAGCCGCTAATACCCCTGTTCGTCAAGCCCCTGTGTGACTGTCCCCTTCGCATCCAGCGACTCCTCATCAGAGTTCAAAGGTATGACTTGAAAGTGTCATACACACCAGGGAAGTACATGTACACAGCGGATACCCTCTCCAGAGCAGTCGACCCAGAGTCACAACCAGATGTCATGAGAGAGGAAGACATCAAAGTCTATGTAGATGCTGTCGTGATGAACATGCCAGTCACGTCAAACAAACGAAGCCAGTTTGTAGATGAGACAAAGAAAGACACAGCACTACAAGAACTCCTAGCTGTCATCAGAGATGGATGGCCAGAGAGAAAACAACAGTGTCCAGTCTCAGTCAGAGAGTACTGGAACATCAGAAGTGAACTGTCAGAGGCACAAGGCATCATCTTCAAAGGAAGTAAGATTGTTGTACCAGCTACAATGAGACGTGAGATGCTGCAAAAGATCCACGAAGGGCACTTGGGAATTGAAAAGTGCAAGAGACGTGCAAGAGATGTCCTGTACTGGCCCCGGATCAACCACGATGTAGCAGAAATGGTGCAAAACTGCAATGCTTGCCTCATGTACCAGCCAAAACAGCAGAAAGAGAGCCTTCAACCTCACATGGTACCCGATAGACCATGGCAAAAGGTGGCCGCAGATCTGCTTACGCTGGACAACAAGGAGTACCTGGTGATTGTGGATTATTTTTCACAGTACATAGAACTGTGTTCACTGTCGACCACAACAAGTAGAGCAGTGATCAACAGTATGAAAGCTGTATTCGCCCGCCACGGAACTCCGTGCGAACTCATCACAGACAATGGACCACAGTTCTCAAGTCGTGAGTTCCAACAATTCACAGCAGAATGGGACTTTCGCCATACGACCACAAGTCCATATCACCCGCAGTCGAACGGACAAGCAGAGAATGCCGTCAAGATTGTCAAAAACCTGATGCGGAAGTCCAAGCACAGCGGACAAGAAGTCCTTCGAGCTCTACAGGTCTACAGGAGCTCACCACTAGAATGTGGAAAATCGCCAGCAGAACTGCTCTTCAACAGGCGAATCAGAACAAATCTGCCTATGGCCGAAAAACTACTTGACCCTCAGCACATCAATGCTCGCTCGGTGAAGGAAAGGAAAGAAAGGCAGAAACAGAAGCAAAAGGAGCATTTCGACAAACATGCTCGTGACCTACCCCACCTGAAAGTAGGAGATCATGTCAAACTCCAAGACATGAATACCGGCAGATGGTCACAAGGTGGTGTCATCAAGAAAACACTACCACATCGGTCGTACCTGGTCCAGACAGAGACTGGCGAGATTCGTCGCAGAAATAGGCGTCATCTTCGACCTGATCCTAGACGAGGCCAAGACGAGCGACAACCAGCGCAGAGGTACGATGACGACGACGACAACGTCAATGCCCCGATGGTAGACGAGACTACACGAAACGCGACGTCTGTGAAATCTACCCGAAGTGGACGCATCGTGAAGCCTCCCATCCGCTTAGATTTGTAAATAGTGAAACTAGAGATGAAGAACTTTTCGCGAATTATTAAGACCGCTCGAGAAGAACTTTTCGCGAATTTGTCAGAGTTAATAGTTGAAACATGATGGACTCTAATGATAATGTAAAGACAGGATTTAGTTAAAATACGCGAATGATTAAATACGCGCACTAAGAAGCAGTGAAACCCGGTTGTCGCATATGAACTCTAATCATTGAACTCAAAGAACTCAGTTTTGAAACTACAGCAAAGATTTTTGAATGTTTGAAACGCACATGCATGAAAGTCAAAAGAGTTAAAGTAAACTCTGAAAAATTGTCATGAATGCGTATGTAAATAGTCGATAACAATGTTATCTCCTTTTAAAGAAAGGGAGATGTGTTGATATACATGTATTATGTTTGTAAAGTCTTTGCAATGATGAGTCTGAGCAAAGACTAACCTGCCAGCTGTAGCTGGATGTAACATGATATGCCCCATGTGCAAAGGACACACTGGAAGAACCAGTTGAATAAAGGCACTCATACAGTTTACATCAGCTCAACAATGTCTCCTCATTACTAAGAATCCTCCTTTCCAACAAAGGCATATAAATGCCAAGACACTACCCATGCTGAGCAGCATTGCTCTGCACTGTGGTGTGATATAACTCTGAAGGTTTTCTTCTCTGAAGGTTTTCTTCTTTTTTTCCCCCCCTCCAATCCACAGTCAGGGGCACTCCAACCCATTCAAAGAATACAACTACCTGGCGAAGGAGGACCCAGTCCAGTATCAAGCATTCCAGGCACTCATCGTTAAACTCAGGGAAGGTTAGTCCAGTGGCTTCCAAAATATTCACTATGGGGTCCTATGAATAATCCTGCCCTCTTTGTATGAGAATATGTACACCCACACATCCTATGTGTCTATTTATTTGTTTGCTTTTTGTTGTTTTCATTTTTCGGTAAAGAGAAATGTATTTTCTTCGACAGGTGAGATGCTGTTATAACTTCCAGAAATGTAGAGTTGTGTTGGGGTGGTTCCTCCCGTAGGGTATGTCTTGATCAGTGTTTGTTTGCTGGTCTTAGGCTCAAAACCTAAAGCTTTGTGTACTCTAAAGAGCAGACTTTTTGCACTAGGCCGGGTGAGATTTATTTGCATGTTTTCAGTTTTGCAGATAGTCCTGACAATTGAGCCAGTGCTTAAAACAGCTCATCTCTGCCAAGGCTGTTGAGGGCATTGGCAGCACATACTATGGTAAATGGTATCTGCTCCGCATTACCAATTCATCTGCTTTTATTCTTCTGCTAGTTTTATGCTACTCAAAATGCCTGAAAATTTCCACTCCGCAAAAACTTCTACTTTTACATCATCTTACAAAATTGCCCAACTGTGGCTACTCTTTCCATAGATGAAGGCTCGTCCCTGCTTCAAGAGCCCCTGGAGGCCATGTCAAAGGTCACAGAGCATGCCCTCAAGCTTGCATTCGGCATCGTCTTCTTCCAACTCCAGCTGCAGCTGTCACAGGTCTCGACTATGGAGGTACAGATAATGATATTATACAACGTCCAAGTAGATCCTTGTAATTTGATTGGAGGATTGTTGGTTACGTGATATTAAATAAGCACTCCATTCAACGCGCCGTGCAATTTTGGTTCTATTTCTGCGTGCAACTTGGTTCGATTTTTTCGTTCTGTTCCACGGTTCGAGAAATTGTACGGTACTGCGTGTACTGTGTGTTGCATATTGAGGATCGCATGCAGCTAGCACAGGTACGTGTGCGGTACATGCATGCGCGTACGTACATTTGTAGGCCTACGTACATGTAGTGCTAGTGTACGTGTATGACGAGTGCTAGTATAGCTGTGACCTGTATCGACACTGATTGCACAAGCCAGAAAGAGAATCGCAGTGGATCCACATGTAAGTGTGGCTATATTTTTCATACATATAGGCCCTATAGACTTCTAGGCCTACTTAGACCAAAAAGATCTACTTGGACGTTGTATAAATCAAATAGTGGACGGTCTTTACTCGTGCAATGGAACGAGATTTCGCACTCGGTGAAAGATGAGGCGCACTATTCAACTCGGCTTCGCCTCGTTGAATAGAGCGCCTCTATCTTTCTCCTCGTGCGAAATCTCGTACCATTGCACTCGTGACCATTCACTATTTGTATACCATTACATTCCAAGTGCACATATAATGTTGTTTCATTGCCTGTTTTGTTTTTACCTGGTGGATTTTTAGTGAATTTAAGGAATTATATTTAGTTAATGCTACGACTTGTGTTTTGACTATCTGACCATCACAAATGCTATTCTTCATTGACAGTGTAAACTGAAAACTTGTCCATGGCGTTCAGTCTCTGTCAGGTTCTTGTCTTTTTCACACAGATTATTGTAAAGCAAGAAATATTCGCAGCATGAAATTTTTGTGAATTCACAAATCGAAATTGCCACTGGCATCCAATGCATTATAATGTAGACAAGACCTTTCAAGTGCGTTTTAATTCTGTGAATCTTGGCTCTTGTGAAATTTGCAAAATTAAAATGCATGCGAAACTTTGTTTTACAGTAATTCTTGGAATTTCAAGCTGATATAAGATTTCTCAGCCTCTATCATATGCAGGCTCACATCATTGACTTCTTGTGTGTGTTTCTGTATGTTTTTCTTTGATTATGTGTTCTGATGCTCTGTATCTTTCCTTTTTGAGGCATGATGTGACATGGTACCACTAATGTGTGCATGCATTGCAGACATCATGTGATGGTCCGTATTTTTTTCCTACCTACTCTTGTCACTTCTGACTCACATAATTATGTGGCACTTAAATTTTCATTTCCACCAGATGTGGACTAATCAGGGAGGTTTGCTGTCAGCCGACCTGCCAACATTCAGTCTCTCACCTCAAGAATACATCACCAAGGTACACATAGATGATACATCACCTTGTAGGAAAAGAAACTGTGTCTTACTGGGATCAGACAGTGTAGTTTGTTTCCCTTTTTGGGAGACTCACATTTTCTTTTCACACAGAAGGTTTTCCTCACATATCATAATGTGTGAGCTGCTACTGCTTCACAAGCAAATCATGCCAAATCACTTCTGTTTTATATCAGTGTAGCCTTTTAAGTGCATTTTTTTTTTTTTTTTTTTTTTTTTTAGTGAAAGTAGGATAAAGTTTCAGTGTTTTGTTCTTATTATCAAAAGGATGCATATATTTCAAGAACTCCCTGGGAAAAGTGGGATTTGGTGCTTTGAGATCGTGGTGTGTTAGGTCGAATAAGAATAATTACAAATTGTAGGTATAAGAGGAAAGTGAGAACTTTAAAACTGATTGAGCTTAAGGTTACCATGCCTGAATATCGGGGAATATTTACTCTCCATATATCACTGTCTGTAATGCTTTGAAATGGTGGCTGCAGTGATCTGATCTGATGGGCTATTGGTACAATGTTCTAATACTCACAGATTGGCCAGTACCTGATGACCCTCCCCCAGCAGTTGGAGCCCTGCACCAGCCAGGAGAACCCCGCCCTGGAGAAGGCCCTCGAGTCTAGTCGCCTCCCGTTCCCTCCATCGGCCGGTAGGCAGCACTTTACAGATTTTTGGTAGTCTTATGAGAAAAACCAGAAACATTCATGGCATGAAACTTTCGCGAATCTGACGGCCTTTTTCGCAGCATGAAACTTTCGCAAATTGCTACTGCATTCACTGCATTGCACACGCTGAAACTTTTGCGTGCATTTTACTTTCATGAATCTTGGATCCTCATGCATACGAAAATTTCTGGTTTTACAGGACCAGTACAGGCCCTGTGGTCACTCACCCTATATCAACACACTCTTGCTAGTAACTGAAGTGTAGTACTATATTGACAATAGTATGTTATTTGTTGTATATTACCTTTCCATCATTATTTACTGTATACATTATATATTTTGTGAGTCTGGTGCTATTCACAAATTTAACAACATGAATGGGACGTGCACGTGTACATTTTTGCATTCATGAGTTTATTCCACGATCGAGAATTTAACCACTAACCACTTACAAAATTGTTTGGAGGTCCCAATTTGCAAAAAAGACTCACTAATTACATTTAGAACAAAAACGAAAGACCGACAGTTTATGCAGTTTTGGCTCTATGTAAGACAGTTTTGTTATACATGAATATGAATTGCAAATACTTTGAATTGCACGTAAATTCCAGTAATCCAGAATGTTATGATTCTGTCAGCCAAAATGTACTGTAAAAGTGGATATTTTAGCACGAGTAATTGAATAATTTTTCCCGCTCGGCCGAGTAAGATGGATTTCACATGTTTTTGATTACGTGGAATCAGGACATTAATTACTGGAACATATGGCATGAAAAATATTTGCATGCTTTTATTTTGCGCTAGCGTCTGGTTGCACAAAATGCACGGAAATTTTCACACCGCGAAAATTTCCACTTTTACAAGCATCATCAACCTTCAATTACACAAAGATTGACAAGAAGGGTCATTTGGAAGTTTGATATCTTGACAAAATTCTTCTCTCATAAAACCAGAGTGGGATGAGAATTTACAGCCAGTCTTTAATTGAAGGGTGTGTGATGTCCTCTTTGTCTATGATCCAGGATCTACTGAAGCTGATCATCTGGCAGACTACTGGATTGGCTCCGTTGCCCGGGCAACCATGCACACCTATGTGGAAGCCATCCTCCGCATCCCAGAGCTGACATCTCACGCCAACAGGCAGTTGGCCACGGATATAGGTAATTACTTTAACACGACTTCAGTTGATTCTTGTAGTTTGTTCATTTGCTTTGTTGTAGAGAGTGTTTAGTTGTGGAGAGGGTGTTATGTGATTTGAGTTGTCAAGTGTTTTTCATTCAATATTTGGTACATTGTTATAGGTATTTTAGTAATTTACAATATGTATTCTAAAGAATGCTCCTGCTGGTTGGAAGGAAAGATGTGATGGTCACTATAGTTAGATATTGCTATTTCCTTTTCCAGGCCACTAGGAGAACATTCTTTTGATGTAGACTCTGATGTCACAAACGATGATAAGACTTTGTTGCTGTTGTGAAGAAAGATGAATGTTTTAACTAAATTATGAAAGTAAAAATTAGAATAACTTTTTTTCTCTCACTCCCTCCATCCTTTCCTCCCTCCTCCTCCTCCTCCTCCTCTCTGCCTCTTCCAACCATCCAGATTACTTGTGCAATGTGGTCGATGCCCTCGGTATCCAGCCCTCCCAGAGTCTCAGGCACATTGAGGACCTCCTCAAGCTACCTCTCTCACAGTAAGTAGACCTTATCAGGCAGTTTTATCTTTTGTCTTTGTTTTCTTTTGTTTTGTTTTGTTGGGGTTTTTTTTGTTTGAGGATCTGCTCAAGCTACCTCTCTCACAGTAAGAAGACCTACACATGTAGTCCGAGTCTGAGTCACAATATTTCATTGTTGTTTTTCAAAGTATTTTATTTGAAATATCATGATGTAATATGTGTTCAGATGAATGATGAATATATGTTTGATGTAAAATAATAAATATCCCAGTGGCGGGAGTTTTATCTTTAGTGTTTGTTTGTTAATTTGTTTGTTTGTGTGAGGATCTGCTCAAGCTACCTCTCTAACAGTGAGTAGACCAAGTCAGGCGATTTTATCTAAGTTTTTGTTTGTTTGTTCGAGGATTTCTTCAAGCTACATATACCTCTACTGTACATTGTATTTTCTGAGTGCTTTTCCAGTTACTTTGATTTTTATGTTGTTTTTGCTGTATTGCCACAAGGCATTCTATTCAACAGTGTTACTTCTTCGTTTATTCTTGTGTCATTGCCCTGCAGGTATGGTGAGGTGAAGGGGAAGATATCCGACAGGCTGATGCATGCAGTGGCCAGCATGAGGAGTGCGGACGAATCATAGCCGGTGCAAATCACCCTTTGGTTTCCATGACGACGTCCTCTCGACTGGCAGGATGGCGTCAAGCAAAGGGCCTCATGTGCATAACTGCTGCAGCTGGTGCGAATTATGCGATTATTATATACGGCATATGTTTAGCGAGTCTAAATTTTTGCGAATCAGGACCTCCCGACAATTTCACAAATGGTTAAATTTGCGATTGTGGAGCATGGAACCGAACAGAGAAACGTATGCGTGCACATCACATTCATGTAGGGATCAGCATTAATATCTTTGCGCATTTTTAAATTCGCGCATAGCACTCAACTCGCAAAATTTTGGAAATAAAAAACCTCGCAAAATATTCGGCGTATACAGTAGTTTCAGAGGAGAGAGCAGGAGAAGAAAGTGTAAAGATACATGCCGATACATGACGGCAAACAAGTCAGAAACGATCAAGAAATACCATCATCTCATGGTACACCCTCTGCTTCTCTCAACGCAGGACAGACTGCTTCTAACTGAGCATATTGTCCCTCAAGAAAATGACAGATAAGCACAAAAATACTGTATAATAATTCATCAGTGATTTAAAGTTCAGTCCTCTGTGATGGGATCACAATGTGTCATTCTCACTTGCTTGAGCAATACAATTTGGATGGCAGTCGGTAATAACCTGTCCGGAAAGTTAGTTTCTGAGGAAAGGACAAACTTTTGTAAGGACTCAAGGAGAACTTTTTGTGAGTACGTAAGTTAAAGAATGAAGGAGGCATGTAATGTTTTATCCTTCTAGTGTTCAGATTGGTATGCAATGAACATGTTTCTTGTAGACTCTCCCACCTTGCTTCATGTTTATACATTCTATGGGGAAAAAAAAATAGTGCATTGAAACACAAGAAGTGTATCTGGCTTTAAGTAATTTATTTTGTGGTGATTAGCTTCAAGCAATGTTCTTTCATTTTAATGAGTTTTGTTGCAAGTTTGTGCAACATTGAAGACAAGGGGTATGCAGTTTGTGCACCATGAAAAAAAAAAGGCTGCTGCAGTTGTGATTCTGTGATCATGTGATCATGTTGTAATGTGATCATGTGAAAGGGGGCAAAGAACACCTGTTTAACAGGCTTGAAAAGAAATTGCACTGATCAAGTAAATTGAAACTGGTGTACGTAGCATTCTACAAATAATGTGCAGTTGTACCTGAAATTGCACAATCTCAATTCCACAGTGTTTAGAATTATATACACAACAAATACAAGATTAGCCAAAAGTGCTGTTTTTAATTTCAGTCATGTTTGGTATGAATAAACTCTTTACTGTAATATGAATTTATCCACAATAAGGAGTCCATCCGTTTTCCAATGTTAATCATGCTCATGTTCCTGCAGATATGAAAAAGCAAGGTGTAAAGCTCATAGATACAAGTTTATTTTTGCTAGAGAATGATAGCATGGCAAAACTTTTTTTTTTTTCTTCTTCTTCTTCTTTAAATCAATAAAAAGCAAGTCTGTCAGAAATCCTTCTTGGAAAGAGAAGGATGTGAAAGTTTGTTTATAATAATGGATATCACATGTACTGTACATGTATGCAACTTAAGTTTGCTTTTAGAGATACATGTACTTTTGCTTTGGAGAAGAGTATTAGTAAAAAGATTACATGTTTGTTGCCATATATTAAAGAGGTTTTCATTCATTGAATGAATGCACAACATGTGTGTGCATTGAAAAACTGTTCATGTGTATACCTTGTACAGACACCACACAAATTAATGTACATTTTATCCTTTGATGTAAATATAGTTCTGCTATCAGAATACTGCAAATAAATTTTGAAAAACTATGAGTGAGTTTGATGATTTGTTGCAGCCGACATACTTGAATCGAAAGAGTTGTGCAGGATTTGAAAGATGAGCATGGTCACACTACACGGAACCACACATGATTTCATTACCTTGTATTTTGCTTCGCGTAGTTTGGGCAGTTGGACCACAAATTTCTTGAGAAGTTACCAGCAAAACTTACCAGGGAAAATTAAACTGTACTTGTGGAACTTGTCTTTACATTCCCACTCTTTCGTCCTAATTTTTATATTTTCCGCAAGTACCGTCTTTATTTTCACCAAGGGCATATTTGTATGCCTTTGCATAGGTAGTAACATGTTCAAGATGAAGTACTGTATGCAGCACTGACACAGATAGATAAAGGGTAAGAGTTCTCCTGCTGTGGTTACAAGGTCAAATATTTTAGCTCCTGCACAGCACAACTGAATGAAGTGTGTAAACAAGACTTGTGTTCGATATTAAACTTTAATTGTAAAAGAGCAAATTTCCAACACAGTCCATGCAGGCAGAAAATAAATGAGTGTGTGTATGTGTGTGTGTGTGTGTGTCTGTGTATCTGTATGTATGTATGTGTGTTGAGAGGAAAGTAGGGGTGAAAATCTAAATGGTATAAACCTAAATCAAACAGTAAATTCTTCTATTAGAGATAGATGAAATCATAAAGGCATACACTGTATTTCATAACTCACCTGTCTTGAATTTATAAATACAATTACACATTATTTGCCCATCATACGAGCCAACCCTGCCCACTTCCCCCACACATGTAGAAGAGATTTAAAAAAAAAAAAAGAGCAATCATTGTTATGCCAGTGAGAGGGGATTGAGTCTTTGTTCGTAAGAATTACTGTATGTCTTCATGATGGATGCAGCTATTACATTGACATGCACTCCTGGACAACCACACATCACTCCAGAGGTAGTTAGAATACAGAACATGATACAAAAGAAGGGAAAGCCCAAAATAACATGATTGAGTCATATATCTCCACATTTTCTTTTAAACCAAGTTAATATACTATTCCATAATATGATACAATAATACCTCACAAACATACACAGTATAGATTTCTCTTTTTTTTTTATCGCTCTCATAATAATTTTAACTGCATGGTGACAAGCAGTATTTGAAAGGAACAAATCAATTACAATGAACCTCATTCACCTTATAACTTTAAATAGAAATCAATACCGACTCACATATAGTACTTCATTTTGTCAACAAAATTCTATGATGTTCTATTAAGCACAACAGACTACTACAACCACATTGTAATTACATACCATTTGACCACTAACAGCTACAACACTGACAGAATGTGGAATGCGACATCACATAATATATTGCTGATTTCTTTACATGTGATATCTCAATAATCTGGGATGGCAATGTGGGTCTCATCCTAAATAGATATACATTTCCACTCCATCTAGATAACCTTTCTATAGATGACCATTTCTCTAGATACATGTCTACACACATAGTACCTCACAGATATCTCAACAAAAATATAAACAAAACACACCGGAAACACTGTCATTTCAAATATATTCTAACACCTGGTGCAAACACACTGACCATGTGCAATGCAGATGCATTCTTTGCACAGCTAAATATTCATTTTGCTGAATAGGCAAAAGCACATGTGAGGTTGGGTTTGCTCAATGTCCACCTAATGTACACAACACATTGGTGGATACTCTGCCCGTAAATGCCTTGGGTCTTACCGCCTCAAAGCTACCCCTACTAATTAACTCCTCCGGTCCTGTAGACAAAATGCCCACATACAACGTAAACAGGATTTTAAGATGTAGGTCTTTAGAGTACTACATCACCTAGTCATTCACCAAAAGTTCTCCTTGCAAAAGATGCTGAATAAAGAAGAAAGGAATATCAACATAACTAACAAATGAATATTGAACAAAAAATAAAAAATAAAATGAATAGATACATGAAAAACAAACAAACATACAAACAAATTCTTCTGCACTTATTCTTTGAGCGCAGTTGTAATCAAACGAATTATTCTTCCGCGATATGTGAAGGTAAACAAAAACAGCACATCTACAGTCACTGATGGCTAGTGATGGCTAATAATACAACAAGTGACTAATAATTAGTGGAACTGTGTGTGAAGGACATCAGAAGTGGACGGGCTTCAAAACGAGAAACCCCACGCCCAGTCATCACGATAAGATGCATGATATGCTGAAAGATATTCACAACAGACTGATACTGAGACCTAATTACATGCCCCTGACAGAATAACACACATTAATGTTGAATGGTAAATTGCATAATGACATCTGAACTCACAACAGATAAAAGCATGTGCGCAAGAATACACATTATCAAATGAACAATATCATCAGGCCCAATAATGCAGAGTTTGCAGAGTTCATTGATAACTGACGACATCGTCAACCATAGCTTACATTACCTGCCTGTGCCACTTAGCTAAAGAGTATTACCATATTTCAAGGGGGGGGGGGGGGGGGGGGACAATGATTTAATATGCATAGCCTAAACAACATAGAATTACATCAATACTTAGTATGACTTATGGAATTCACAAAAACAAAACAATATTTCACATAACAATCACCGTTTTTGCAAAACAACTGAAAACATGAGTTCATGTTTCTATCACATTTGGCACACTTGTCAGAAAAAAACTCACAGGCAAGCATCTGTGAAAGCTGACAGGTGTCTAGAAACAAAAATTCAGTTATTTATATTGACATGTTACTGTGAAGTCCAACTTGTGAATGACCAATAGACGAAATGCGATGATAACAAGAAAGGAATTTACATACACAAAGACCTGGCTGAAATATAAATGATAACAATAGAGAAAAGCAGATCTGAGCATTTTTCATTTTCAGGACGATACTCAAAGACATGCACACAAAAAGTGAAGAGTCTCTGTAAACAAAACAAATGTTTACAGCGAACCTCCTATGTATGAAACATTTACACATACAGTATGCTACCTAATATTCTAACACTAAATGAATTAAAAGACATTATCACTATGTGTGTAGTATGAAAAATTGCACATAATGTGAAGATAAATCAGTTTCATAGTGCAGGTAGATGTTTATAATGTTATGAATCATACCTTCAATCCTTTTCAACACTTGGTCTCATGAATGGTATGTGCTGAGAAAAATGCATACTCAGTTGACAGGCTTCTATGAAAGCTCTATAGGTGTCATTCATGTTCATTCAGTGCCTAGAACAAATTCAATTACAAATGTACTGTAGCTAAGAGAGGAATTTTTAAAATGTCACGCTTTAAAATGATGTCACTAGTCAGATGGCAGAGGATGAGTGCTAGATTGTCTGTATGTGCATGATAATCATCCACTTTGTCGGGATGACCTTTTTGTCTTTAGTCAATATTCAGAGTCAAAAACTCATTACAGCTATGCATCAATGATGCATAGAAGACGATAGTTGCAGCTAAGTACATTTTGTGAACTTTTTTTTTTTACTGATAGATTCTTATATATTTCTGACAGTTTTACCTTTTGCCCTATATACTGCTAAAATGACATAATCAATATGAAATATAGTACATAAAACAATGCCCATCTCTCTCAACTTTGGAAGCTGACAGACTCAAAGTTGGCATTTAGCACATTGTGATATTCTCCTAAATGACAATGAATTGCGGTATACAAAAATACTCAGATCTGCTTCACCATTTGAAATGAAATTAATCCTCAATCCATCTTGATTCGCTGGCTGGTCATGCGATAGATGATGGAGTCACCGGGGTCCATGTTGCCGAGCATGTACGCAATGACCAAGGTCGCCAAGGCGAGGACGATCCCCAGCCAGAGGAAGATGTTGAAGAAGACGGGGAAGGTGTCGTCGTAGTACGGCGCAACGTTCAGGGACTCTGGGGTCACTTCTGATGACGGCGCCTCTGTCGGGGTCTGCGGGATTAGATACGGGAGACAATGATGAGTTAGGGAGATATTTGATCACAACCTGTCGACATGACGATGACGCTGTTCTCTTGATGACGCTAAACTCTGGGGTGAACTCCGCTAGTTGTAATCACACCAGCAGGGTTCACAAACCTTCTGGGAGAATGCTTGGTGGGTTTACAAAATCTCCAACGAAATTATGCAATATCAAGAACTTATCATGATGGCTTTAAAGACCCTTCATCAGATAACAATGAACTCAGATTTCACAGCATCGTCATCTTAATAATCCATGAATTTGACATTTCTTTGCTTCAATGTATTTTTCTGTGAAAAAAATTTCAAAGGCATTAATAAAGACATCATAATTTCAACAGTAACTCTGCTCATCTTGCAGTTACAGGACCTGTAAAACAACATGGCATAATGTACATGTACACAGACAAATAGTATGTGACCTACAAGGATGAAAGGAAGTGAGTAAGTATGCATGGGGGGGGGGGGGGAAGGGAGGGAGCAACCAATTGATACTTTCTGGTCAGCAATATGTTGTTCATTTATCCAGCCATGCAATCACACAGTCCTCATCTGTTTCTCAAACCAACATACAAATATATTTTTCATTTATTCTTACTTCGCAACTTCCTGACAACTACTAGTACATGCAATACGGGACATTGCTTCATTTTTTCCCCACAAGTATTCAAATGGAACAAACAGTCTTTCAAAAACAAAGAGACTTAAATGAGCAGCAATGTCAATGCTGTACACATACATTGTAATAGTACTTGGCAGATCATTGGTACACATAGTAGGATGTCTTGACATCCATTTTCCTTCATGTTTTCAAATCACGAATATACGAAATGCAAAACCTTTTCAATGAGACTGTCTGAAGGGGACTGAAGATACGGTCTTTATAGGTAGGGGTCTTTGTATGTATACACAAGCACAAACACAAACACCACAAGAGTGTGCGATCAACCTTATCTTTGATGCATCAATAATGTGAAATCCCCACATTGTTTCCAGTGGGGTAGACCTGTGTTTGTTTGCTTGCTTGTTTGTCTAAAACATTTGAAGAACTGGTCGTGCATGTATTTCCAATAATTTACACATGAAATACCACAATTTCTACTGGAAAGGCATACGTTTGCCTCCACATTGCCCCCAATAATTTACTCACTAATTTTGTTACAACAGTAACAGTGCCCTCTGTGCCGACTGTTGTAACGCCGGTGGTCATCATAGTAGACTCAGTTGTGGGTTCAGTTGCCTGTATCAAAAGTGGCAATGGGCAATGGCAAATTTTGGCGAGAAAAAGTTGCTCCCCAAACACTTTTTTTTTCTTTTTCTTTTCTTTTTTTTTTTGCAAAGGGGCAGAATGACATGCTATACATGCATCTGTTAATTCCATGCATAGTGTTCTGGTTGATGGAGTGCTCTTTGTCACCGATTTTTTTTATTTTTAGTATTACATATGCAAATCATGCATAAAAAAAGGATGTGTCAGCATCAAATATGAGTAATCAATGTTATTAATGCATGACACAAAAAAGTCAGCCTGTTAGTTACATAGAAATATGCTATGGAAATATTGATTCACATAGACATGTTTTGCTAACCCTGTACATGTATGTGCTAGAGCACATATCCATAAAAATACCAATCTCTCTATTTTGTCCTTTCCTCATTTGTTTGCTTGTTGTTGTTTTGCGTTGTTGTTGCTGTTGTTTTGGGGTGCAGTTTGGGGGTGGGGGCATTTGCTTTATGGCTCTGAAAACTTGTAAATCATATTGAGTGGAAGGGGGAGACTATCCTACTAGATTACAGTATGAAATCTACAAGATTTCCCATTCTTTTTAATACTGATAGTTGAGTTTACAGATTCTATGCCAATGGGCAAAAAGAATATGCCAGCAGATGCTCTGTTTGGAAAATATAGCACAGTGAGCATAGAGCTGGTTGTTTATCTGCAGGACTGTCTTGTCATTTTAGCAAGAGGTGTGTATTAAATACTTGTGACACAATGGTCTTTTCTCATGCCAGTAATGTAGAGAGCTTTGAGGATGAGGACGACCACTGTCCTCAATTTTCCGTCATGGTATCACTGAAATGGTGCCAGCATTGAGCCAGGAAACTCAACCAACACAAATCAAACAAAGTAAGCAATAAGAATGTCAATGTCAGATAGTGTGCCTGGTAAAGAGAAGCATAAACATGGCATGCAAGCAGTCATGATCATACACATTTATGATTATATATCAATAAAATCATGCATACTGATAAAAAATGGATTGCACCGTGGGGTACACATGACAAAGGGAAAATCGCAGTATGAAAATCACAACAAAACATGTCAGCAACAAATCACTCCTCCTTGCTAAATCTGTAACAGAGACTCCAACCCCAAGCACCTTCTGATCTGGAGATTCTCCTGCCCGAAACCCCATGCAAACGGGAGACTCTAAGTTGATGCGTACGAAGCGCGAAGTTCCTAGGGTTCTAGATGCTCTCTGGTGCTATCTAAGGCTTATTTTTTCAACATACGATAGCAATAAGTAAGAAATCCTTTCCAACGGGAGACACAGAGCCAGGGCGGAAGAAATTACATTTCAAGCGGGAGAACGGGAGATTTTGCAAAAAATGGGTTTTCGGCGGGAGATCTCCCGTCGAAAATGGGAGAGTTGGAGTCTCTGTCTGTAATAATAAGGAGGTACAAATCAGGTGAAAAGGAACAAAATGTCACAGCAGCAGTCTTCATTTTCTCTGTTAAAACATTTTAGTGCTGGAAATGCATGATGTGAGCAAGAAAGTAACTATGATGGAATCAATAATATTGAACGTAGGAGAGAATGGGTAGTGAATGTCTGCATCAACAAGACAATGTTAAGAGAACATCTGTTGCTGCAGTCGCCAAAAAATCCATGCTAAATGGAAAACATGCTGAAGAAAATGGTCATCAAACTGTGATGTACATAAAAATGATTTATATTTTGACTGAAAATTACAATGTGTATGGAATGACATTGTAGGCGAGTCCTGGTTGTGGCAGGAAAAAAAAAAATGCATTTTAGAATATGGCATGATTAAAAAATGAGCATATGTAAATATCACGAAAATGTGAATGAATGTGCGGTGAATACATTTCAGCATTACTTTACTGCATAAATGTGACTGTGAGAATGCTTGGAATCTGTAGTTAACTGCACAACATGCATAAAGTTTCATAAAGACATTGAAATAGCTGGAGGAAGTTTAAAGCTATCCAACCTTAGTATCAGAATGATAAATTTGGCAATCTCAACAAAGCAATGAACTGACAGATCCAATTTTTTAGGTTCTGGGTTTTGTTTCTGCTTTTAAATCTCCAAACGACAATAAAAATGTTTTGCTGAAAGTTGTTTAACAGTTATTTTCAAATACATTCTGACCACAATACCTGTGGCTTTTATTCCTCTTTTGTACTGTAAGAGTAATAAATATTCTTCACCGTCACATAAATGTCAAACTCAATATAACATTCTGATCTCATATTTACATGTTCCTTCATGAACATAGATGAAACAAGTTGCAGGAAATTCTCACAATAAGCAACACAACTTTACCCAACTTTCATTTTCTGGAATTTGTAAAACCTTGAGACTGGCCATGGCATTAAAAACCTTATAATATAGGTAGGGTTAGGTAAAAGAGCTCAGCCTGTTTATTTCAGTCACATTCGAAAAACGAGTTAATTGTAACACCATTTCTGTAAATGTGTGCAATGGCAGGTCATATCCTTTAAATGCTATCTTCAATGAGCCTCTTAAGTTTATTCTTCATAGACATTTCAAAATTCTTTGTCAATTTTGATTCACATGATTGATCCTCTATCACATCCTTTTCTTCTCCTTCACATCTACAGTCTAAAGCAACACAAGGGTGTCAATTTTTCACTTTCTCATCCAACAAGGATCTTATGCTATCAAAATGTAATGCCTTGCTACACAAGGTAGACTTAACTCCATCCAGTAAGACGAACGTGTTGATATAATTTACCTCTCACATATTATTAATATTGGAATTGATTCAACTGTTCTCCTCCTTACCTGCATTAGTGAGCGTCCCTGCCTGTGGAGGAATGCTTCCATGGGAACCGTGGCCACACCCATAAACAAATCACCTCCATAGAGATCAATCATTTCCTGACCCCACTGTTGACATGTGAAAAAAGGAGAAAATTAAAATATGACTAGTTAGAAATACCTGAATATAAATTTCTGTGGTGCATGTCAATTTCTTGAAGATTTGCGCACCTACATCATTCCTCCAAAATCACGTGTTATACTCATGACCTCCACACTGGTTTATGTTGGATAACAAACATAGTTTACATCACAAAGCTTGCTTGATCTTGTAACATCAAATGTAAGTTAAGAGAATGTATTTCAGGGAAATTTCACAACTACTACTTTAATATTGATAATTACAGTATACTCCTGTTATAGCGAACACTATAATGCAAATCTTGACACAACGAGGTAAAATTCAGGCCCCAAAAATTGTCATCTTCATATTTTCAAACACTTTATTGTTCTTCACTCTAATAAAATTTGGATATACAAAAGAAAACTGCCAGTCCCGTGGACTTTGTCATAACAGAAGGCACCTAGTGTACCTGTTTTTGATTCATTCTTATCCTGAGGCTGTTGATACACATGAAAGTGCACTTCTTTCAAGGATGTAGACCCACATACATTGTACATACATCATCACTGCCATATTCTTGAAGCCCATTCACTGAGAGATAAATTGTATGCCAAAGTGATCAAGCAGTGTGGTGAGCTACATGTTAACCCGCTGAAGAAGTCCCCGAGTATACTCGGAGAAGCGTCTATGGGAAATGCCTGTCAGCCCGTCCTCAATGGGTTTAAGTCCCACATAATATATATACCATACATGTCCATTCCACATGCTGCGTTTACCTTCTGGATGAAGTCTGCGAGGACGTTCTGTGCATCAATAACTTGGGCAGAGTCTGCTCCGTACTGGCTCTGCAGGGCCCTGAAGCCAGACAGCTCAAAGGCGAAGACATCTGGGACATTGTCCTCAACAACTGCGGGGTTCTCTTTTAGCTGCAAGATCACCAAAAAAAATATTCCCATAAACATTTTCTGGGAAACCAACACTACGAAACATGAAATACAGTTGTTGATGAGGTCAATGATATTCTTTCTCAGGGCTTTCAAAGGTCGAAAGTTCACACAGTGTATAGACAGTAATGCTCAACTGTAACAACAACAATTTCAAGATTTTTTTTTTTTTCTTCTAATGCTGACCATGATAATTTGGAGAAGCTAAGGGAATCTCTCATCTGCATTTTATCTTGATAAAGAACAGGATGGTGAGTTGTTCTGGAGAATTTTGAGATCAAGAGTGTAGAATAATTCTACCTGTATGCATATGACTTTTATTCCGGAAAAGCCCTCTCTGTTCAGCATTGTGGATAGGTAGAACATTACATGGATGTGATGATCAATCCTGTCCTAGTCAGTCATATTTCCAAACAAGCTGCATGGGATTCACTCTAGTGCTGGACATTGGGGGATAATCTTGTAACCCAATTTGCTGTTAACTGATGTAAGAAATAAATTATGAAAATTTACATAGCACATTACCATGATCAGGTAAGCTCTGAGATTGTAGAACTTCTAGTGAACCTTTTTGGCTAATATTTCGCATTTTCCGTTGTTACCCAACTTAAATTTTGTTACTTCAGCGTTATTTCACACATTTCTAATGTATACAAGAAAATTTTGTAGCAATAATCAGAAGTTCTGCAGGTATACAAGAACTATGTTTTCCCTTTAACCTCACCTTCAAGAGAACCTCCTGCATGACCTGCAGCTCGCTGAAGAAGCTGAGGTCGGCCGGGTGGGTCAGGTTGAGGGCGTAGGGTGAGAGGTTGCGGGTCACTGACGTACTGCCCTTCAGGAGGGGCACCATCTTGTCCAGCCTGAGAGGGGGAAGCCCCTGGAAGAGATCTGGGAAGTCCTCTGGTGACTGGACAAACTAGGGGAACACACACATACACACACATACAAGAAGAACATTAATAAAAATTTCTGTCTGTGTCAAATTATTGGAGTAAAATGAAAATTAGTGAAATTTTGTGTACAGAACAAATGGAGAGCTGTTCAACAACTACATCACAGATCTAGAGTTGCCAATTTGCTTTACTCTCTAAACTTTCAGTTCATAACTTTTTTGTGTGTGTCCAATTTTCCCCAGGGCTAAATTTTCACTGATCTACTTCTCTGATTTTCTGTTTTCATCAATACAAAGCAATGTAATTGATTTTCCCTTTAATCAACTGTACAAAAGTTTCAAAGAATGCTATAGAATTCTTTGAAATTAATTGCAGAATGGCTCAGAATATCTCCAACAACACAAAGCTGATACACTATTCTAACTTTCAATCACAGAAACAAGGAAATCATGTGAAAGAATTCTTGCAGCCAAAATAACACTGCACTGTCACAAGACCTCCTCTGAACTACCCATCCCCCCCCCCCCAAAAAAAAAAAAAAATATATATATATATACATGTAAATATAATAATAATAAGAAACAGAAAAAAAATGCATGTTCCATCGCTATAAATATGGTGCTATTGATGGGAATGGCATGTCGAGCCAGTCATGCTTAAAAGAGACACTTTTCTTTCTGGCATCGTTTGCATCATGTGTGCCTTCACTCAGTACAAAGAAAACAAGGTACAACCCAGGTTCTCACCTCCATGCCTGCATTGAGCTCTACAGCAACTCTTTTGCCATTGCCGTATGTTCTGCTGATGGCATCCCTCACTGCATCAAGATTGAGACTGCCTGGCTTCACCTTTCATAGAATCAATCAAAGCAGTGTGGTAATCATTCTCACAGATTTTCCCCAACTAAATCATCACAAAACCATTTGCCATCATGAGGATGGCTCTGCTCTCCTTCACAACTTCACTCAAATATTCATGAATTGTATCTGTATCTACATGTATCTATATTTGAATCCATCTATGTTGATACACAATAAATGTCTGAGTGTTAAGGTAAATGTGGGGGACAAGACATGGCAACTAATCAACCTGAAATGTGTTAATTCTAAAACATATTCAAGAACAAAAGAAAGTATTTGGGTGTGTAGATTACACTGCACATAAGAAGTCACTTCACAAATTATCATACTTGGCTATTACATCTCTCAGTCACAGGAGCAGCATTCAGTCAATGCATCATAAAACATACAACTGATTCAAATGGAAACTTGAACACGTAACACTTTACAGTAGAGAGTGAATTCACAAAATGTTCACTGTTCAACAAGCAAATCCCCTGATCTTTCCATTTCATTAATACTACAGCATGGAGGATAAAGCAACTATGTACACAAATGCAGCACATCAACCCCAGGAACCAAATACACAGGTACGAGATGGCTTCAATTGTATAGCAAAATACCATAAATCCAATACACAGTAAAAGACAGGATTCATGTGTTACCTGCTTCACAGGAACAGATTTGAGTGAGGATGGCTCAAGTGCATCGCTGCCTGCAAGTTCTTCTATTGTCACCAAGACAGCTGCCTTTGGTCTCCTGAATAAATTACCATTGGTCAAGCCATGCCATGACACAGGCTGGAACCAATGAAAATGCAAAGTTACAATTGATATGGCATGTAAAAAAGCATTGACATGTAACAGATTTTCTTTCAGCTCATTGGATATTTGACTATGGAAGTGTGTCCTAAACAAGGCATACTACGTGCTTCACTTCATTATCTCCAGCGTGTGATTTGCCAACCTAATATGCAATCTGTACATATTTTGAAAAGAATGTACACTGTATTAAAGTTACTGTGCACATGTAAACATACCACTTGCATGCTTGTTGGTTAATACATACACTGTTCATGATTGTCATGAAACATAACTGGTTCAAAGTGAACCACACCTTACAAGTACTTTTATCAGATTTACCATGTGCAATAATGATTGCAACAGTTTTCTGTCTGAGAAACATTACACTTTTATGTCATTTTGCTCTAAATACTATCGATGTGAGATATCCTTTCCTAAAATCAAAATATATTGTCGCAAAAAAAAAAAAAAAAAATTCTAAAACTGTGGAACAATCACTCTGCTGCTCAGTCAACTATTAGTTGCTGTTTATATCTTCTCATGACAACACAGTGTAGCAAAAGAATTTACATCAGGCAATCCATATGATTGCAAAGCTGTATCAAAAACTGAACAGTTATGACATGTATAAGTACATATGTAATTTATAAACAAGAGTCAGAGTGCAAAGATGATTAGACAAGGGACAGCTATCGACAAAGCTCATTATTTTTGACACTTAGAAGTTAGAGGGATCATGTACACACAAGTAAATACCAAACACTGTCATCTCATTTTACAAAATACATTGTACACTGCCACCAAATCATCACACAGATCTTCAATTGCTACTCTGTAAAGGAAGTGCAACACTAGGCAAGGCAAGGACTCACCTTTGAACTTGAAAATCCTAGCGCTAGTGAAAAGACATCTGGAATTTCATGGGCGTCAATTGCCCCTACATCTGTGTGTACTGTCACATAGTCTGGTACATGGGCAAGCATAAATCTCCCATCAGCAAGTACTGTGAAGAAATCATATGGTAGATCGACACAATATATAAGATATGTACATGTACACCAACATGTACAAATTGTATTAGTGGCTACATGTATGCACAAAACATGAGTTGTGGAATCATACATGACTGTGTACATGTACATATACATTGTATCTACCTAAATTGTACCATGTATCAATATCATTTATTTCAAACAATCATTTTTCATAACCTTCTATTTCTGTATGGAGTTTACACTGTACATGTATCTTGCCAAACAATTCATTATCTCATTAATTAATTTGTATGCATTTTTTTCTTTCCTACAAATTTACTCAAGAACTTCATTCCTTCAAACATGTGCAACCCAAGATAATGATATGAACAAAAGAAAAACCACAAGGATATGTACCAGGTATCAATGAAATAAAGGATAGTTTCTCAGTGGGTTTAATCTCAAAATAGTATGCATAAATGATGACATCAATTCATGTAAATATGTACATATTTGTTTATCACAGTATGCTCAAGTTTATTCTAAGAGTTACATGTATAACGCACAAAACAGTCAAAGAACTACCACATGAATTTCACTTAACATGGATGCAATAACCTTGAACTCTGTTGTTAGGTAAATCAAAAATATTTAGTAAGTAACAAGCCTTTCAATTGCAGAATGAAAGAGTGAATTATTGGAGGGATGGAACTTGTACTGAGGAATCGAAATGTGCCATTTGTAATGATGAATGTGTCATAACCAAAATATCACAGAATTATCAGGTTAAAGAGTGGCTCATTTTAGGAAGTACAGCCACGCAACAATCTTTTGCTTTATGTCACTTCCTCCTGTTATGACGGATTTCTGGTTTCTCTTCGATAATTCATCAGAACGGTACAATCCACACAACAGCTGCAAACAGATACACAGGACACAGACACACACTACAATACATGATTGTGTATGTATAGACACATGTTCACTGGCAAAGAACTGTCCTAATACAGGAAGTGGCTTGGTTTCAGAATGAGTGGTGAACCTGGATATTAGTAAGTAGTCAAGATAGGTCAGGTTTTGAATGGAAGTTTACGATGAGTACAATGCACATGGCATGCCATCACAGAATTTTGAGTGGATCAAAACATCTCTAAAGCCATGATGCTTGTTTTCTTTCTTTCTTTAATGGTGGATTTTATAGTCGTATACTTTAAGGTACAACCATGAATCAATTTTCTGTCAAGAAAAATAACTTTCATGGTTAGTTTTGAGAATAAGTTCTGGTATTTGCATACTGATGTGCTTGTACATTATCGTAGATCTGTATTCAGTGGTTGCTTACAAGTATCACAAGTCTGCAGGATGGACAACAAACTGAGTTTTAGCATTTAGTGCCAGGATTTCAATTTCATTTAATATTTCAATTTTTTTAGGACTGCCTGTTTTGGATACACCTCCATGACCCAATCTTTTTTATTATGATTATTTTTTTAAAGCAAAATCCACCTCCCTGATTGGGAAAATACTGTAAAAAGAGAACATGTTCGTAGTGTGCATATTTTTGTGCATTTTGTATGACCAGAAAGGGGGGGGGGGGGAGGTTATAAACACAATGACACACAAATATTTTTGCTTGCTACATAGTATTTTCTCTTTGTCGTCAGTTGGTACGATTCTATGAATGAGATTCCAATGCATAAACAAGATGTGAAAGACGTCGATTATTCCACTGCGAAAATCGTGTCTGGAACTACAATTTGTATAATCTAATGCAATTTTTGCGCTGCGCTGACAGATAACTTTTTGAAGAGGAATTAACTTGAAATCTATTTTCCCAGAATCGGAGTGAATGACTTACATAATTTTGCAAAATTGGTAATTTTTCAGGACTTTGTTAATGCTAGATTCTAACTAATGTTAGTGTTATTTTTGGCCAAAACTTCATCCTCTGAGTGCAGAATTCAGTCAATTCAGAGCCACCGAAAAAAAGGTCATATGATCCACTCTCGTAACATGTTTACTCAGGAGTGTTTGTATTTTAAAATGAAATCAATTGAATTAATGTGAAATGATAAATTTATACATTATGTTTGATTACCATCAGATTGACCATAGTCGTACCGGTACCCAGTTCTGTACAATACAGCAAACATGACCGTGACCTTAATTAGCCTGCCTTTTAATATACTAAGGCAACAATATATAGCCCCCAACATTTAAATTATTGTTTAATACACCAGCACGAGCTTCAATTCACATGTCATGAGTGATAATCAAGATCATATGATCAGCTTTCACTTTATACAGAGCAGTGCCCAGACAAAAAGTATTTACACTCAGCCTCAGGCTACATAGCTAGCTGGAGCAGGTATAAGATTTTCAGAGGCTTGCGCTTGGCACTGCACATTACAGATAATATGTAACCTCTGTGTCCGGGCAATGTTTCTTTTCCAACTTCTGACAACACATCAACTACCTAACACTGCACAGAGGGATTCCCCATTTTTATAGCCCCAAAATGTATTCGTTGGTTGTAGAAATCTACAGATCATCGTCCCCACACTCCACAACACAACTTTGCAGGAATGAAATGGACATTTTGGAATCAGTCGGCCTGTCTAAGCTGACGCGTTATGACGGTGGGTGTCAGTGGCAAACATTCGCATGCATTCCTAAAAGACGAGACAAAATTCCACATAGAACAATTTATCTTATCCATGACAATTCAGTAATAATAAAAAAATCACAAACTTACCATAAGAGTACAAAACTGATAAGAAAGTCAGAGATAAGAGTGAAGACATGGAAGTCGCCATCTTGCACGACTGAAATACAGAATACACACGAATGCACTGCTTGTGCACTGGGATGGTACGGACACGGTCGCCGATAGTGCAGTGCTATTGGTAGAGAGCTCAGAGAGAGAGGGGCTTCAGCGCAACTTGTCAGCTGTGTGCACTGTGTGATGTGTGACTACTTAATTTAGTAGATGATCACGAGATATGCGCGCGAACAGTACGCGTGCGTAGTCGGATGCGCGACGTTAGGGTAGTGCACGCACGTACGACCAACTACAATGACCCAACGATCATCCGATGATCTTTTCTACATAAGAATTTGGCATCATCCAGATTCACTTTCATTCAGTCTTCTACTTATAGGATTTATGAGTTTTGAACTGCATTCTTTAGGCCTTCGATATCACAAACCTATTTCTCTTTCATTTGAAATTTCATACCAGGCTCTTCAAAATTACCCTATTGCTCACACTGGATGGTTTATTTGCAAGTAAACTGTATAATGATATAGGTGGCGGAGCGGTTTGTAAAGGACTCTTTGAATACTCCTATTTTGAGAGACCCGCTGGTTAGTGATGATGGTATGTGTGAGTCTGTTTTTATTGAGATTTTGTCAATCAGCAGGAAAAAATATTGTGATAGGCACTATGTATAAGCCCCCAGGTATAAATACGCATAACTTTAATGCTATTTTTGATTCAAAGATCTCACCGCTATACTGAAAGAAAACAAATTGGTTTATATCATGGGTGATTTTAATATTGATTTATTAAAATATAGCACAGATAATGATGTAACTGATTTTGTTAACACACTTTTTAGTAATTATTGCCTCCCTCTTATAACGAGGCCTACACGCATTATACCAATGCCACTACTAGGTACTACTGACTCTGTTGGACAATATTATTACCAACCAGTTCAATAAGCTTGTTCTAAGTGGACTGTTGTATTGTGATATTACTGATCTAAATCAAATAAAAAGTGACAGACCAAGTAGTGATATTTATGTGAGAACTGTAAACAAAAGTCAACAGTATTGACGCTTTCAGGAATGAACTTGGTTCACACTGTTGGGATAATTTGTATGCTATAGAAAATGTTAACGAAGCTTATGATTATTTTGAGTCTGTTCTGTCAGGGTTATATAATAAACACTTTCCCCTAAAGAAAAAAAGTCGGTGTGCAAGAAAGCTTAATCCCTGGATGACTGACAGTATTTTACGTTCTATCAAATATAATTTGTTATATAAGAAATATATGCGTAATCCAAGCAACTTTAATGAGTCAAGATATAAACGCTTTAGGAATACTCTGAATGCTACAATAAGAAATGTGAAGAAACAATATTTTGAAAGGAAATTTGTTGTATATAGAAGTAATATTAAAGCAACTTGGAATCTCATAAATACACTCTTGAATAGAGGTGGTAAATGTGTTACTGATATGCAAATGAAATGTAATGGTGAACTAACTACTGACTCTCACAAAATTGCAAATGCTTTTAATTCATATTTTACTCAGGTTGGTCCAAATCTTGATAAGTTGATACCACAAAATAATTCTAACTTTATGAGTTTTCTAGTGAACCCTTGTTTGAATACCATTTATTTTCATGCAACAGAAATATGTAGCATTGTCAACTCTTTCCGGAATAATACAGCCTCTGGAAGTGATGATTTCAGTCCTCGTATAATCAAACATACAATAAAAGAAATTAGCAAACCGTTATGTCATATATTCAATTTATCTTTATCATCAGGAGTCTTTCCAGATAAATTGAAAATTGCTCGTGTAACCCCTGTGTTTAAAAATGGTGACAAATGTGAATTGTCAAATTACAGACCAATTTCAGTGCTTCCTTGTTTTTCGAAAATTTTGGAAAGGATTGTTTACAACCGTGCCGTTAAGTTTCTTGATCAAAATAATATTGTGGGTAGTTATCAGTACGGCTTTCGCAGCAATTATTCAACTTCCATGGCCCTAACTGACATTGCGAATAAGATTGTTGATACGTTTGAGGAAAATTCCTTTCTTATTGGTGTTTTTGTTGACTTGTCAAAGGCCTTTGACACAATTAATCATAACATTATGTTAGCTAAATTAAAGCATTATGGTTTTAGAGGTGTAGCATAAACAGTTGGTTTAAAAGCTACCTCTCCAATCGATATCAATGTACAAAATATAACAGTTGTATATCAGACTTAAAGAAAATATTATGTGGAGTTCCACTATAGGGTCCTTATTAGGACCACTGTTGTTTATATTACACATAAATGATATTGTAAATGTTTCTAATTCCGATACCTCATCGTATTATTATATGCTGATGACACTAATATATTGTTCAGTGGTAAGGATCTTCCTTCTTTGCAAGATCAAGTAAGTTGTAACCTTTCAAAATTGTGTACATGGTTTCAGGCAAATCGATTATATGTTAACCCCCGCAAATGTAACTTTATTGTTTTTAGTAATCGTAACAAATCATATGACACTGATTTTGTTAAAGTGGAATTGAATGATGTTCAAATTCCCAGGGTATAGAGAAAACAAAATTTCTTGGTGTTATTTTAGATTCAAAATTGAAGCCTCATATACAAGAAACAGAGAAAAAAATATCAAAGAACATTGGTATCATATCCAGACTAAGCTACATGTTACCTACTGATGTATTACGGATGTTATACTCCACTCTTGTTTTGCCCTATTTGTCTTATTGCAACATGGTGTGGGGAAGTACTACTTTTCAGTCCAGTCTAAAGAAATTGACTTCAAAGCAAAATGAAATAGTAAGAGTTATACATGGAGCGAACCCGAAATCTAAAGCAGGCACGTTATTTACTCAAAACTAAAATTGCTTACTTTGAAAAATATCACCACCTATCAGCAATGTATTTTTGTATATCAGTGTGTCAACAAACTTATGCCTGACCATTTTGTTCAATTGTTTGATATCAATCAGAATGTGCATAATTACAATACACGCTCCTCGTCATTAATGCATTTGCCCAGACCCAGAACCTTGTCTTACCAACATAACATTCGTTTTATGGGCCCCAAGAAATAGAACAATATTTACAGTATTTATCTAAAGACATAAGAAATGCACCATCTCAAAATTGTTTTGAGATAACACTCAAGAAAAAGTTGTATTCATCCATATAAGGTATAGTTTATAGTGAGGGCTGCTAAATTTCTCTTGATTTACTAAAATGCATTTTAGTATTACATGCGTATATATTTTTGGGTTCTCTTTACCTCTACTTAATGTATTTTCTTTCTTTCTTAATTTCTTCTCCTTTCTTTTCTTTCTCTTTTTCCTTCTTCCTATCTGTTTTCCTCCTGCATCCTTAGCTTTAGTCTCTTGTGTATCTGTATTTCGTCTTTAATGTATATCAATGTCTTTTTAGCTATGTTTCAATCAGATTCAACTACGTTTTCAAATGTTAAAGGTGCACTCACTTCAAGCTGTGCTTACTGAGTTGTCACCTCCAGTTTGTCATTCCTGAATTGTTACTGTTGTTACACGAATTGATCTGGAAATAGATGTTCTATTGAATTGAATTGAATTGTTCAACACTCAATGCTTGAAAGTTCAGACCTATAGCAAAACAATCAAAAGAAAAAAATAAAATGAAACGAATCGATTTTATTACTGGAGGCTTTGAGGAAGTCTGACAAAAGAGGTTGAAATCTGATGGAAAATTTGAAACTTGCCTTGATTTTTCTTTCAAGCAGTGGTATTAATTACGTGCATGCAAATTAGATAAGAAGTTTATTCCTCTTTACGGATTGATTAGAATAATAAATTTATCGAGGCTTACTGATTCAACAACAATACCCTACCACGGGCCCTACCACCATCATTGCTAAATAGTTACATTATTTTCGAACAATTTGATGTAAGAGATACAGTGCCTTCCCCTTCTTAAAGACAAGTGATGTCTACACTCTACTATACACTCGCAAGCAGGCGGTGATTCACGGGGGGACGTGGGAGACCCCCCCCCCCCCAATTTATAGGCAATTTGTTTCAGCAAGGCTGATATTCTTCAACAACATAAAAAAAAACCAAAATAACTATACAGATTGGATGCAATGATAGAGTTAAGTAACATCACTCAACTAACAAAGACAAAACTAGCCAAAAAAATAAAAAATAAAAATAGGACCTACAACCAAAAGGGAAAACAAAAGAAAAATATATGGTTTAGCATTAAACAAGATTAGAAACAAAAGAACAAAATACCAGTCATACCCGGGCATTTGCTTAATAGAGAAATATCAAGAGCTCGTTTGAAACTGGATAGAGAGAGAGAGCCTATACATTTCAATTCATGCTATTAAACTGATTCCAACTCTGGATGCCTCTAAAAGAGAGAGAGTTCTTTTCCCGAAATCTGTTACACAAAACAAATATCTTCCTCATACTGTTTCTATAAAAATCGCTGTTTTTTTTTCCAAAAATGTTTCAGTACATATTCTGAGAGCCATTCCATTATTTAACATAAAGTTAGAAAAAATGTTTGTCTTCTTTTTTTTCCAAGGTATCTCTAGTTATGACAAACCGATCATTTATTGCAGTCGAGTATATGTTTGTTCAACCGAACCAAAAGGACAATTTTCAAAACTCTATTTAGATAAATGTGCAACTTCTCAGACTCTGTTTTTCGTAAATGAGGGCCTACCCAATTCAACATTATCAAATTTACTTTGAATGATGGACTCAAAAATGCACTAGGAATTTTTTTTTCAGTTATATACAAATCGTATCATTTTCAACTAGAGAAGCACTCTGAGAGCGCAAACCTCCGCCAAGCACCTCATTTTCCATCGTTTTCTTGTTCTTCCATATCTCATGCAGTGATTACCACCCATGCGTATGTTAATGCATGCTGAAAATCGCAAAATCACAAACCTCTAAAAAATGCGCAGCTTGAACTTACAAGTTCACTGACACTACCTGCCAAAATATCGATAATCCTTCATAATATCACTCCATAAGAATTCCCGGATCACTCCCAAAATTTGTGTCATTCTCAACCTTTCCTGTAGTTTCATTCAAATCCGTTCTCAACTTTTTGAGTTATTTTGTACGCGGACAAACTAACCAACCAACCAACCAACACTGCAAACAAACAAACAAACAAACAAACAAACAAACAAACAAACAAACGCCGATGAAAACATAAACTCTTATCCCCTGGCGGAGGTAATAAACTCTTCACACACTATATTGACCTGTTAGCCCCATGATCAAGATAAACTCCTAAATATTTAAAACAAGTTACGAGGGAACTCAGAGTCAGCTGTAATAACTCTCAACGCCTTCCTCTTTCATCTAACATATTTAATAAGCATTGCTTCATCAAACTCATTCATGAAAGTATGATTGAAGCAAATTCTTTTATCGTTACAAGTTACTTAATAAGAGACTTATGTAGAATTCCACTGATGTTGTAAAGAATTAATGTCTTTTAAATACTACCTCTAGATCGAATGCATAGTTAATCACGTGATTTTCAGATGATGCCAAATTCCTGAAACTTTCTGTTTCATTTGATTTTTTTTCTTATTATCGCACTCCCCCAGCCCAATGCACCCCCCCCCCCCGAAATTTTCAAGAAGTTTACAGGGGGTATATGGGAATACAGCGTCCGCTGTATATGGGAATACAGCGTCATGCAGTCCGTCAGTCGGTCTGTTGTTGCAAGTTTTGCAGATCAATCTTTTTCAATTTTTGACCATTTGATTTGAAATTTGTCATACATAGTGTCACCCCTCCCTCTATTTGGCAGTCGGAATGGCTCATTTTAGGGCTTACAGATCTCTCATCACAGAACTCTCATTTGTATAATACACGTGTATCAAGTTGTTGACATCTCTCATCCTATCCTTTTACAAACCACTTACTAGTATGTGAGACAACGCCCTCTCCTCGCCGCATCACCACCCCGCCCCCTTCCCTTTACTTCAGCTGTTTCCCTCTCTCTCGTCCTCTTGCTAATGGGAAAACTCCCAAACTGCATCATTGGCAATCATTATAATATATATGTTCTATCATCATGTTCATATTCTCAGGAAATTTGGATATTGTTTCCATTGTAGTCTAACACACGTCGTGTATGGCACAATGTATACAAATTGTATAGTGAATCTGTCCCCTCCCTACTGTCCATAATTAGTCATCCAGGTACGCCTGGAGATAGCAGGTGTATATCATATAAATATACGCCCTCTAAGTACTCCATCGTATGTCAAAGTGTGTGAGGTGACTTGACCAAATGAGATAATTTACTTGTGACACCACTTTTGTTGTTGTTGTTGTTGCTGTTGGTACTCCTTCCCAAATTGTCTTTATACTAGTATTATATATTTTGATAATACTGCATGTCGTGTGAGAAGTAGGGTACCTACACTGGGTAATAGAGGTGATAAACGTATAAACTAAATTTGCACTGAGTGCATGATACTGATGGATGGATCACATAGAGAAGACCATTGAACGTGGTAAAGTTCATGATGGAAACCAAAGAGTATAGAAGCTAGTTTCTTTGTGGAAACCTTACACTCACTCCTCAATATTTTCATGCACGTACACTATACACCATTACGTTGTTGAAGTGTTGTGGACTGCCAGCGTATGATCACTACTCACAAAACAATACTAGTATGTAGGCCTCCTACCATATCATAACACATCACTCACATCGTCGATCATCACGCTATGCACGTTTCTGTACACAACTCTGGCTGCATGCAGCAGTACGTGCAAGTGTTGTTTGTAAGGCAAGGTGCTGGACACGCGTTCGATTGCGTTTGTTGGGTGTTCCCCGGCGTCTTGGTCAAGCAATGATGCAAATTTCCAGTTTCTGCAAGCCCTGGAGGTGAGACATATCTCTTGTGAGAGTTTGTTTAAACCTTGGGAGTGATTATCGTGTAGCGTCACACGTCCGTATGTATCAAATTTGATGGATTTCTTGCAAATTGCGCGAGTTTGGTGGGACAGAAATGAAGTGCAGTCCCGCGTACTGAAAACCAATGTAGGGTAAACAATTCGCAGTTTTGTCTTGGTACTTTTGTAGTAGGGTTCTGTATTCATGATATTGCAAAGATCCGATGAATATAGGCCTAACAGTTAGATTGATTTTGCGCCTAAGACTATATACTCTGTGCAGATGTTTATTAGAACATCTTATTCCTACATGTGTACACTAAGTAAGAAAGTTTCCATTAATTATCAACAATTCCAATGCAATGGCAATGCTATTGTCATGAAATGTTGACTATTATTGAATATTGTTGACTGTTGTGCCTCAAGAAGGAAAGCAGAACCAGAAGACAAACCAACCACTGTAGACCTACTATAGGCTCTACTGCCTCAAGGCCTGTTTACTTACTTTCGTTAGTTTTAAAGTGCTCAATAATGCCCATTGGCATTGCATTGGCATTGCCTTCTTACATGTAATTAACCCCTTCACTTGATAACTTCAGGGAATAATTTTCCTGGTATCGTATCGCAATTTGCTATGCATTTTTACACCACTGCTACACAAAATAACTTTTGTGTAGCAGTTTTCTTCCATAGAAGTGTACAGGATACCATTTAAAATATTGTTCATCAGCTGAAATTGCTCATCAAATTTGACTTGGAAAATTATTCCCTGAACTTTGGTGTTTACATGTATTTGTTTGCTTGTTTGTTAACTTGTCACATTGTCATGTTAATACAGTGTAAGTTATATTTGTCATATTGTTGTCATATTTTATGTACTGTAAAAGTGGAAATTTTCGCGGTGTTGAAATTTTCGCGCATTTCGCGCAATCAGAAACTAGCGCGAAAATAAAAACACGCGAATATTTTTGCTTGCCATACGTTCCTGTGCGTGATGTCTTGATTCCGCGGAATTAAAAACACGCGAAACTCTTCTGACCCGGCCTAGCGCGAAAAATTAGTCGCGCGAAAATATCCACTTTTACAGTATGTAAATTAGCATGTTTTATTAAGTGAAAATAAATGAAATGCAAATGCAATAAAATTATCTGCTAGCAATTTTAGAACCCAAGGCAGCCAGTGTATGCCAAGGGCAAGATGTCAGTGTTTGTTTCATTTAAAGACTGACTAGAAAAATCGAGACAAGTCTATTTTACATGTTATGCTATGTCATGTTTTTACTTAGAGAAGTTTAAGAATATACAGTGTAAATGAAAAACATGACATCCATGTATAAAGATGGGATGTGATCAGTCTGGCATTTTCTACCCATGAGACTGTTTTTTTTTAACCTGTTTTGCCAATATTCATTTGAAGCCATTAAATTTGCTTCCCTTTTTCCTTTTTGTGTGTCGATGAAATTAGACCTTACAATGTACATGTATTTTCTAGTAGTTGTAGTACGATATCAAACTTATCTATTACAAAGAGGAAATTGAACAACACCGCATGGAGGGGACAATATCACAGTACAATAGTTTAAAATCATTTCCAAGACACATTAATTTTACTACTTACAGGCTGTAAACAGGATAAGACATCTCAGCATGTTAAAATTGACACATTTTATCTGATACTCATTTGTTATCTGAACTTTGCATACAATTATTACAATCTGACTTTCAGGTCTAGGAGGAAAATTTATTTGTAGATTTACCACTTCTATACCATACATGTACAATGTATGAGAAATGTGTAGCTCTTGGTATTGAATAACCACTTAGCTGTTACATTATGCATTCCAAATGCAATGAACATGTACAGTATTCAAAATACAACTGTGGCTTGCCTTAAGATTTATTGCGTGATATAGATCCCATCCTAGCCCCTTGATAAAATACAATGTACAATGTATGTACAAATTTGTACACATACAGACACTGTATACCAATATACTGTAGTCCAGTGTATGTTGTTATTTTCTGTTTTTCCGTTTCTGTCTTCCTGTTTATAAATAGAGTTATTCCTGAACTTTTTTTATTCAACAGGGACAACAGTCTTTCAAATACTTGATCTCGAGTCACCCTATAATTGCATATCATGTACAATATGTTGTGTAAATTGAAATGTGAAGTGACCAGGTTCTTGGTTTACAGTTAATGGCATTTCACAATGATTCTAAATTCTACTTACATGTAACATCCCAGGCAACAAAGTTAAGTTGGGCACTTTAGCTGTTGTACAGTGTAGCAGCTCTGTTCATTTTATAGCTCTCCATAATTGCAAACTTCTTTGTGGAGTAGACAAGGTGATGCAAACTAGCAAATTGTGCATCAACTTACGTAAATACCAGTAAGCCTTAAAACATTTTATAGTCTGTTTTGAATAAACCAGCCTTTTTTTTTTAACATCATAATTCCGTGTGCATAGAATGTTTTGTAAACACGACACCCTATCTGTTTCCATGTTGGACTCTCTTCAGTCTCGCCCCCTGATGATGAGCCATGGATCCAGAAGATGGAAAAGCACCCCAACCCTGGGACAATGTTGCTCCCGTTGCCATGGAAGTGGAGGTATCATCCCAAGAGGTAACCCTCTCCACCGGGAGCGAGGTACCGGTGGAAGGTGAGGCCATGGCCAGCAGTTGCAGCGGCTGCAGAGCCTTACAGAAGGTAGGAATTATGGGGATTCCCCCTTTTTACTCTTTATGTGCATGTGACTATCAGTTTGTTTACACTAGTATAATACCTATTGTGAACTTGTGCCTGGAATTTGGTTGAAAATGAATGCAAGTGTGAATCATCGTGGCTGCATTGTTCAGCATTTCACAGATCCTTTTCTTTTGCAATCTTTTTATTTGAAAAGGAAAAAAATAAAGATATCATATGTTTGTTATGACAATTAAAAGCAGCTGCTGTACTCTTGTATTTACAAGCATGAATTGTACAGTTTTACTATGTCTGCTCTTTGTTTGTGTAACACATAATATGTACATTACCTTCCCTTGCTGTCATGTGCATGAAAGGATTTCTGTCTGAACTAATTATGAATTTGAATATTAGCATTACGTCCTTCATTCGTAAATCTATTGACCATTAAATAATGATCAGAATATCTCAAGTGCAGTAAATCCGTGAGAGAGAGAAGTGCTGGAATGGCCAGGACCTGTGCCTTTAATTGCAGTTGCATCCCAAGTTCAATATGATGTTGATGATAAAATTGTATCAAACAAAGAGAAAAGATGGAAGTTAAAAAAAAATTTGGATTTTAAATCAGAAATGCCGATCAAATGAAAGTTTTGTGTTTTCAGGTTCAAAATGATATTGATCAAAAGAGTTATATTGAATAAACAGAAAGATAAAAGTTTCTGTAAAATTTGACATTGAATTAGAAAGTTTGATTTAAATGGAAGTATCATGCTTTCACAAGAGAGAGATCTATGATTGCATGCAACCCAAATGCAAATAAGATGTATTATGTCTTTGCATCTCTAATTGACTGCTCACAAATTTTCACTAAATCTCCTCTTTTAAAATGGGGAAATAAAATCCCAGTTTGTATCCTTCACATCAATACATTCCTGTGTTGTGATAGCTTAGCAATTACACTTTTAGGGGGAAGAGGGCTGTACAATTGTAGTTGCCAAATAAACAACCAGTAGCATAGTTTTTGACATATTTTTAGTGTACAAATCAATGGATGAGTTGTGAGTTGATGAAAACTTCACCTCAAGTGATTTAACCAATGTGATTATGACCATTTTTCTGTGTCAATTAATCTGAGTTGAAGGTACTGTAAATAAGAGCTGCTATTTTGGCATACTGATATTTTCATGAATGAGGAGGTCACAGACATTTTTGTTGAGACATTTTGGTAATTTTTAACAAATGCCTGTCCCTTCATGATTTTTTTTTTTTTTGTGTTTGTGTGTGTGTGTTGTTAACTTTGTTGCCCAATTGTGTTTCGCAAAAATCATACCCTTGCAAAATTAACAACTGTTACAGTTGTTGTACCGTAACTACCCTTTGATTTCTCAATCTATGTCTAATTTAGTGATACTTCTGCCATTCTCTGATTTTATGGGGGGGGGGGGTCATCTTGACTACCTAGTGGCAGTGTGCTGATACATGTTCAGAGTAGTAAATGCTAAGTGTAGTAAGTTAATTTGTTTAATTAAAACTTGTGGTGGCAAGTGTGAAACAGTGCAGTGTTGATGTAGATCTTTAGCATATATAATATTAAGTTAAAATGAATATTGTATTTCTTTATTTTTTTCTGTCTGTGAAGGAGCTTGAAGACTGCAAAAGGGACAGAGCTTTCTTCGTGGACATCAAACGAAAAATGATCCTCACAGAGTAAGTAAAACTCAATTTCAAGAATATTTTAGCCTTAGAAATAAAATCACAAGAATCATGATCAAATGTAGAATATATTTGTGTCTCTCAATGCATTGTACAAATTAAGAAATGGAATGAAGCTCAAAGTATTACACTATGTGTTTATTCCTTGAAGTTGGACAATACTCATTGACTGACAGTGCGTCAAACAAGTGAATTTTGTGCATTTTTCCTTTTGATCAGTTTTCAGCTTCTATAGACTTTGAAAATAGGAACACTGTGGTAGGATGTGTGAGGCTTCAGACTCTAGTAGATCCTCAGTTTAGATCCTGCCATGCACATGTACATGTACAACATACCACCCTCAGGATGTGTTTTAGACACTGCCCTTACATTGTATGACCCAGTCTTAGTAGTATAGAGGAGTGCATGGCAATGCTAGGGTGATAATGTACAGTAACACCCACCCCCCCATTCCCTTTCCCCCATCCCCCTCCCCCTTCACCCCACCAGGGCAACAGTGCTGACACTGTACAGACTTTATTTGGGGCTATTTTGTTTAAGACTCTTGACATTCAATCAGAAGTCCCAGATTTAAATCCCCTCAAGTGCCTTATATCCTTGAACAAGATGTTTTTACCCAAGATGTCCTTCTCGACCCAGGTGTAAAAATGGGTATCTGGGCCTTGTTGTATAAAAGCAGAGATCCATCAAACATAAGTCAGAAAAATCAAGCATACATGTAAGTCTCTAAATACAGTATTCATCGCATAATCGGGACAGGTTGGGAGTAGCAAACACGGCCCCTTTAAGCGGGGTGCCTGATTTCGCGATGAGCACTCACCATACACTAACGGTATACAACATATACATATAGTGCACACACACACACACACACGCACACACACACATGCATACTGACGTACTGTACATGTACATGAATACACAAGCACGCTACCCCTCGGCGCGACCCTCTAGCTCTCCCTGCACATGGCTTTGCTTATAATGTAGGGGAGAAGAATGTTCGCGAAAGCATGTGTTTCGCAATGGCATGGATACTTATACACGGCGCTTTCGTGGCTATGCATGTACGTGTACTGGATGGACGGAGGTCAAAACACACCAGTCCGAAGCTTGCTTTGTAAATTCAATGTAAACGACAACTGATAGGGAATCTTTGAAATATTGTTGTGGTATTTTGGTAGATTTTTTGTGTAAAATATCAACAAAATCAAAGACCGCTTGAAGAAAAAATGGCCCGTTTATCAGAGGTCCCCGCCCGATTATCCAGTGAAAATAACGTGCATTGGAAATGTTTCTGGGAAGCGTATGTCATTTAAGCGAGGTTCCCGATTATCAGATGCCCGATTATGCGATGAATACTGTACTCAATTCTGATTGGCTGACACCTGACATATGTTTGATCGCATCTTTTTAGGCAACAGGGCCCAGGCAATCTTAGGATAGTAATAATGGCAGGGCCCTGTGATGGAGCAATGGCAACACTAAAGAGGCTTCCCTGGATAAAGAAGACAATATTCTGTTATTCCTTGTAATCATTATTTTCCTGGGTAGAGAAAACACCTCACCATTCTGTATTGCCAAAGAGAAGAAGAAGAAGAAAAAAGAGAAGTTCAAATCTTTTAATCACAGACAAGGTACAGGAAGTACAAGTTATAGTTTACACAGCTTGCACTTTATATGAAACTGAATCTTATTTTTATTATATGTCATCTGCTCTGTGGACTAGGTGATGATTTGTCAGAAGACTATGTCAATGAAGAAAACAAAGAGAAGTGATCTGTTTGACATAGTATGCAAACAATATCATACAGTAAACTTTGCTGTTTCAGTTTTGTCAAAAATAAATTGAAGTGAATGGCATCAATAGAAACCTCTGCATAGTATGTCGTGTGCGTACTATATAGTTGGTACTTCAAATTACTACTATTTAATAACCAGTCTAGAAATAGCCTTGAAATTAACTCTTGTCCCTTTTGTTTTCCATTCTTTTCTTTTCAGCACTCTCATCCAGAAACATCAAAGCAAATGTCAAGATATCCTTTGCCAGACCTTTAAAAAAATATATATATATAATTAATATTACAAGTCAATTGAGTCAAGTCAGGCTCTGTTTTACCAGAGATCCATTTGAAAGTGTACGCGAGTGCATCAGTAGTTTTAGTTGAAATAAATTACATAGTATATATTTGGCATACATACATGTGTGTGTTGACTTGTATCCTGTATTTGAATCAAGATATGCAATACCAGTTAATTGGCCTGCTGTGGTCAAGTTGAAATACATTTTGTAAAGTAGATCAAAATCAAGCTCACAAAATCATGGATTTTTCATCAAATTCAGACCCATGATACGAACTTTCCTGAACTGTGGCTGTTATGCTACTTTGTCTAGAGGAAAATTTCTCCCTTAAATGAGATCTCCGGATGATTTTCAGACTTTTACATGATTTGAACAACTGTAAATTAGTTATACTGGGTACAAAGTTTCAGAATTTATAATGACTGGGATGAGGAATAAGAATATTTCCAAAAATTATAACAAATTGTAATGAACAAGGATGATGACATGGCAGCCTCACCATAAGAATACATGAGTTGGGGCTCAAGCGAACAGAACAAAAGAAGAAGGCATGCATGAATTCTACACAGATGAACTTGTTACGCAAGCGGTATAATTGTAACGAATTTACACTGCTACATTTTTGAAATATTTGAGCCTCCTACAGCTGTATGTTATCATCATTGTTTAGTGTTATTTGTTTAAGGTTTTCAGAGTATTGGTTTCTCTGCTCAAGGACTGCAATAAATTTCATATTAAAATCTATACATTGTGTAATACATGATGTGAAATTATGAAAATCATCTGGAATTCCCCTTTATGTCATGATGTTGACTCTGTGGGTCTCAAAGCTCCATTGTAAGTCTTCTTTTATGCCAGTAATTAGTTTCACAAGTGGGATTTCTTATTATCGTGTGTTATAAGAGCAGCTCTTGTTTACAACTACTGCAAAACACAAAAGAAGCACTGTCAAAGGACAGCGAAAATGCAAGAGAGTGAAATTTTCCATTATCCATGCCCACATTATCTTGGACTTCACTTCGTGTATTGATACATGTTGTGTCTCTCAAAGTTGTTCTGGACATGTTTTATTGTGAAGATGTATTGACTGTGGATTATAATTTCTTTTTCATTGAAAGATGTGTATTTTTATTTGCTGATAAGCTATTCAAAGTGTGTTAGATCCCAAGTGATTAGGAAGGATAAAATGGAGAATGTTTTCCTTGACAACTGTGCACCATTTGACGAGCAGCAGAAGAAACTGCAGGAAGTCACGCTGAAGCTGGCGCAGTCGAAAAGGTGAGAAGTTCTGTGAATGTGTGAAGTGCATGTACAATGTATGCCTCAAGAAAAATATCTTCTGCTACCTCCTTCCCTTACAAACAGAAACTTACCTATCATATTTACAGAGAGCGATAGCAAAGGCATTATTCATTAGGTAACCTATTGGTATATTTGTTTTCTGATTTCTGCAATATTTCATCATGAAGAGCAGAAAGAAATAATTGGTTTCTTTCTTAAAATGACAGGAAGTATGAACCTCTGAATCAGGAAGTAAAGTAAAATAATTCATGTGTACAATGGGGGGGGGGAGGGATAGGTTGAAGTAAATTCAAATTAGCACGGGATTTATATTTGATGAGATTCAAATTGTTTCTCGTATTCACTGGATATGAGGCAGTTTGTGGGGAATATTTTGGATTTAGTGATATTATGTCTTTGGTGCCACTTCATCTCTGTGGTGTCGCTGCCCTCTGTGCTCTGACTTGTTCAGGCGGCTGAGTCGCATTTCTAGAGTGCGCTCAACTACAGTAGCCATGTCTCTGATGGGATTTTACTCAACTTTTGCTGTGGATGCGTATCACGGGAAAATCTTTCTCTCTTTTTTTTTTATAACATCCTCCCTAGTGGCATGTAATGCTCCTTGTGTTACAAGTGTATGTCTTTCATACAAAATATTGTACATTTAAGGATTATTTAAGTAAGTTATCAACATTTGAAATTTATAGATTTTCACTGCGTGGCAACGAACATTGCTGATTTAATCGGCTACTGTATACGCCATATATTTCGCGAGTCTAAATTTTTGCGAATTGGGACTTCACGACAATTTCCCGAGTGGTTAAATTCGCGATCGTGGCGTCTTGTACTGAACGGAGAAATTTATACGCTTACGTCACATTCACATTGGCATTAGAGTCAATATTTTTGCATGTTTTTAATTTCGCGATATAGCAGCTGACTCGCGTAAATAAAAACCTTGCGAAATATTCGGCGTATACAGTATACCAGTTGTTTGTTCAATGTGTCTTCCTGCAAAATGACTTCTCACAAAAACACACACACAAAAAAATTAAGTTACATACTAAGGTGTAACAATGTACCGTACAATACAGTTTGTACCCATGGCTCATACAAACATATCACCCCTCCTCAAGTTTCCAGTGATCTGTCATAGAGGATTATACTTACCCAGGGCTCGACACTAACAGTGGCCCGGTGGCCCGGGGCCACCAAAATTGAAAGTCGGGCCACCAAATTTCAAAAAAAAGGGCAAATTTGGTGGCCCGCCTCGGGCCACCAAAATTTTGGGAAAAGTACGTCAATTAATTCGTAACTTTTTGCGCCGGAAATTAGCAGTTATATTTGTTTAAAGAATGGATGAAAAGGACTGAATGAGTGCCTGAAAGTGAGTGTTGCGAGTTTGTTGAGGTTATTTTATGAGTAGATGTATGTCCAACTTCCAATTCTTTATACTATATGACTGGAAAACTTAGATATTTGACTCATTCAAAAAAACCCCAGGACTTTAATATTTTTAAATTGTTTTTTTTGTCGGGGCCACCAAATTTTTCTCTCGGGCCACCAAAAATTTGAAATTGAGGATTTTGGTGGCCCCATCGGGCCACCAAACAAAAAAGTTAGTGTCGAGCCCTGCTTACCCCTCATTAGACTTCAGTTGTTTTAGGAGATCTTGATACAAGGTTTGTATTAAATTGGAGTGACATTCATACACCTTGAACCTTTGTGTTGTATCATTTGAAATACAAATTATGAAGTACATCAGAAAGGCTTTACTTGTAATAGAATGAATGAACTATTGAAGAAGTTTCTGATTTTTGAGACCTGAACATGACAATTTGGTGTATGAAGGGAAAGCTGCTTGCATTATAAAATTGCACATGGAGTTGCATTTTGAGGTGATTTGAATGGAGAATTGAAACCAATGTGGCTTTTGGTCAGTCCCTTAGATAAAAAAAGAAAAAAGGAACCTGCTATCAGGAATGCTTGTACGTTCTCAAGTCGACGTAATAGACGGTCATCTGATACGAGCGTCCACAGTGGGGAAATCTTCACAGTGTTGTCTTTGCTTAACCCCTTTTGTGCCAGGGACTTTGGACAGTGCGTACAATGCTATGGGGTTTTCAGTGCCAATCAGCACTTAGAGCACTCAAGGGTTGGAGAGAAATGTACAAGGATATATCAAAGTTTCCTGTCAGTGAAATAGTTGCCTCACTTCCTTGTTTAAAATGTCATTATTTTCATAGCATATAGTGAATCCTTAGGCACGTATTACAGTCAGTCAGTACTGGTATCAGTGAAAGAAAGAAGAGTAATCGGGACATACTATGGTAGATTTCTGTTGTTGTTTTTTTCCCCGTAATAACTCTGATGTTTATAAGATTGAATCTGAAACGCCTGTCTAGTTTAGATTTAGACTACAGGTACTGTAAAAGCTGTTATTTACATGTACATACATTTTCGCAAGATGTTGTTTTCATGAATTGACACAGAGCTATACAAGGTATTAAGCGCACTATCACCCTCGCGCATGGCAACATTTTTGCTTGTTGTTGAATTTGTGATCCAGCAATGATGTATTATTTATTAGATTTCTGCAGCAAAATTATCCCATGGTTAAATCTGTGATGAGTAGTAGCCTTGCTGTAATGTATCATAGTCTACCTGACTTTAGTGTGTGTTGTGCATTCTGCTGGCTTTTTAGCAAGATTACTGTTTCTGACAAGCAAACCGTTGTTTATATTTCAGTCTCTATTAATAAAAAAAAAAAAAAAAAACAGACTCATTGAGCTGAGCAGTGTAATCCATGACCTGTGCATTTAAGCTAGTTTGGAGTTCCACTTTGCGCATGAGCAGAAAAATTGTTTTTTGTACCAACAGCCATGCTGTTTTTTTAATTTGGTGAGATAGGCATTTATATGTGATAGAATGATTATTCAATGCAATCCCTATAAAATGTTACTTGCCAGTATATCCACCTAACAGCAAGTCTGGTATTTAGCACTAATAGAAAATGTTTGTTAATGTGTTCAATGCAAAATACATGGGATGCTTCCCCAAGTGTGAATTAACAGACCATTCTGGTCACCTGGTCTGCGCAGGTTCATTCTTTGCGTGAACATGATTGATAAATTCCATAAATAGTTAAGTCAGGCAAAACTCGGAACTGGCTTTTAACCTGTTGAAGACAAGTCCTGAGAATACTCGGGCAGGTGTCTATGGGAAATGCGTGTTATAGCAAAATCAGTCCATCCTCAACAGGTTAGTATACTTCATTTGCATTGACAGAGACTGCCGAGTCTTGGAGGACCAGTTAGCTGCGACACTGAAGGACATCATTCCTTGGAAGAGAGTGAGTTAATCATAGTGTCATAAGTCTGATAACAGAAGGAGTTTAACCCCTGTAATGCCCCGGTAGCGTGGGGATTCATAGGTGGTCGGATTAATTCTCTCATTCTTGGATTATGTTTCTCATGCATAATGTGTAGCAAAAAAACTTACATCATGTGTTTGTGGGACTGAGAGTAGGGCCTACTGTAATGATTTTGTCCTCTGTCTCGCAGCCTTGTGTGTACATCTTCTTGTGAGAGCTTAAACTGCGTAATTTTCTTCAGTATGAAGTGAACTTAGATTCCTTACTTCTTTCTTTCAAAGAAACTGAGCAGCAATATGTGTGATATGAATTTGATGAAATCTTGGTCAGCAATCTTCCTGTAGTATTTGGTGTGTGTATTCTTGCAAAAGCTTACCAGGTAACTTTTTTTCCCCTGCATGAAATGAATATACATTCCTCACCTTCCAATCCAAAAAAGTGAGCTAGGATATGAAATACTCATTTACTGTAGTTTACTTTTTCAGCAATATCCCTCAGACTCTAGCTTCTATAACAGTGTACACTGGTTGTAATAACAGACAGTCACCCATAAGCCAATGACATGACATGTGAAGAACTTAAGAAGATTGCTCTTTGGAATTGTTGTTGTTGTTTGATACACTATACATGTACCTCATGTTTTCTTGAAAACTGTTTGACTTGTGTATGAATGTGTGACACAGTATTGTGGGTAGTATGGTTGTTTGTCGGTGGCAAAACATTTATATGTCTTCTCTGTCCTTGTTTCCATGACGACCAACACGTGCCGCAGGACAAAGAACGCTTTCTTCAGGAGCTCCAAGACAGCAAGACGCACTATGATGACTTGCAGAATAAAGTAACAGCACATGAGGTAGGGCAGTCAGCAATTTTAAACCATCCAATCCCAGAAACCACATTTCTCTTGATTGGTGCTATATCTTTTTATTATAATTTCAACTATTTACACCTTGCTGTTAGTGTTTCATGAAGTAGAGTAAGAAAATATGGTATGCATTTGGGCCCCTTGTTCATTGCACATACCAGTAACATTCATTATGTTGAGGAATTTCAAAAGTCTCTAATTGCTAAAGTTTACTGTAAAGAAAGATATTTGTGTGGCATGAAATTTTTACAAATTGCCACTAGCACTAATGGCCAATAGTGGCGTGCGTAGTGGATCACACTCCAGTGGGAATCCAGCATTAGAGACATACGCCAGCGAAAATCTTTCTCATTCTGTAACCATGGACCTACTACACATGGACGTTCATTACTCGTTAATTAATTCATGCACCTGTTTCTGTCAAAAGTGGAACAAAAGCATTTTAAACATATTTTCCTGCTTTGATCTTATCATTAAAACAAGACAGAGCTTTGAGAAATATAAAAACTAAATGTGCAGGACCTAATTACTCAATTAAATCAAGAAAAATGCATGTGCAGTCAGAGTGTACATGGGGAAATTATCACTCAAGTAATTTCATTTGCGAAATGTACATACTTTACAAGAGAAAGCAATTATTGTGGTAGGTTGGTTATGATTTGTAATCTAATTTTTCCCATTTTTCACACTTTGTTCCAGAGTTAATGTGGACATTAACCGTAGATGACATATATGTCCTATCATTAACCCGTTGAGGACGAGTCCCGAGTATACTCGGGCAGGTGTCTATGGGAAATGCGTGTTGTAGCAAAATCAGTCCGTCCTCAACGGGTTAAGCCATGTTACATGCTTGTCCACAAGTGTCCACTTCAGTAATTTTCAATTTTGTGATAGGAAAACTGTCATGCTTTTGGGTTTGCTGCTCCCTTTCATCAGTGTTTATTCAAAGGCAGTTGAGGCTGAAAAGGCACCTCAGCAAAATAAGGCCGCAATGAGGGAAATGGTTCTTTTGTCCGCATCGATGCACGATGTCACAATCGTCATTATCCAAGCACCTGTATACTAATTAAGATGCACATAATCAGGTGGCGGCAGTGACGATGGGATCAAAGAAAGACCTTCGTTACTAGTCCCTGTGTGTGTGTAGGAGGTCCATGCTGTAACTAACTGTGACTACCTGCCGCTGTCAATTGTGTCTGTCTGTCTATCTGTCTGTCTGTGACTACCCATCATTGTTTGTGTGTCTGTGTGTCTGTCTGTCTGTCTGTGACCACCCATCACTGTTTGTCTGTCTGTCTGTCTTCTCTCCAGTCCACCATCAAGCAGTACCAGAACAAGCTGGATCAGTGCGAGGAGGAGAAGGCGGTCCTCGAATCTGACGCCCTGCTGCTGAAGTCGCAGTGTGAGGAGCTGAGGAGCAAGTGAGTGTGTACCCTCCTCCCAGGGAGGTGGGGATTGTCCCCCCTCCTCCATGGTACCATCCATCTTTGCTTTGATTAGATTCAATTTTATCTCTGCATTTTTGCACTTCTGTAATTTGCTGGCTAGCTCTCATCCACTCCTGTGAACTTCTTCAGGCCAAGTGATTACACCATTTCTCTAGCACTGTCTGCTTGTTTCTTGATCATTGGACTATTGGATTGGTGATAAATTGTATCCAGAATTCCTATTGAGTGTGGGCTTGATTCTTTTGATCCAGATGGACTCTTACTTTTCTCTGTCAATTTTTTTTTTTTCAAGGCAAGTATTGTGACAGCAGATTACTAAAGGTTGGTAGAAGCCTAAATCTACTATTGTATGATCTCCCCAACTGATGAAAGTTTTCTGCATGAATTCAACATTACAAAAAATTCCTCCAAGTATAATTATACATTAAAAAGTGTTGATTATACAAATCCTACGATATGCAACAGGTGTGGTTATACACATACAACCCTTCAACAATTAAATTATCACTTATCATATCAAATTAATTCAAAGAAATGCAGGAGACCGCCATAAATGAAAGCTTGACTTTCACTCAGAAAGAATGCATGTATTCATATGGAACTATTTTGAACATGTGCATTCTGAGCCCACTGCTACATTGTAGGACTCTGCGCTTGTTTAAATCATCCACTGTATGTCACTACTATGTGCCAGGGTATTCAAGACTTATGCTATTTGTGATACCGGTCAATGATGCTTAACTGTATCAATGCTCCCATTAGTGAACAAAACCTACCCTAATGTTACCTTGTCTGACAAGAAAGATGCAAGCTACACGATGTATGTGCTGGTCTCTGGTAATTTATGTCACTTTGTAAAATGATCTCTCCCCCAGGATAGATGGTACATTCCATTGTAAGATAGGCATGTAACCTGAACAAAACAGGAATTTTTAATTTAAAGGTAGGGGATACCTTTTACAGACCTTCCAAAATGCAGCAAAACATTAAATATGAACCTCAGGGGACTTGTTTAGGCCACTGCTGAGAAATTTGGAAGTCAACAGTTATCTACAATTTGAATAATGCACAAAACTCAACTACTCAGTAGTTCTGTGTGTCAGCCACACTTAAGCCTTTTTGTTGCTGTCTTCTGTATTTTTTTTTTCCATAAACACAAATCTAAAAGTATAAGAGCTGATGTAATAACATATAGAGTGTGTGGCAAGAATGTATATAGAAATGTTTGTAAGTTTTGATGAACTTTCTTCACAAAATATACATGATGGACACACATGCAGTGCATGGGTCTGCAAAGGTAGCCTAGTAATGTACTGGAATTTACGGTGAGCCCCGAAAAAAAAATTCAATTCAAAATCTAACGGTCAATAAAAATGTACTAAATGTTACCTTCCACTTTCAATACTTTATGGGAGTTTCTAAAATGATACTCTCTTCAACATACCACTGTATTTATACAACTCTTCATTTAAGGCATGCAAATGGGATTCCCTACCTTTAAGAGACAGGGAGGTGCATGTATACATGTAATAGAGAGAGTTCAGTTGTAAAAAGTGTCATTGCCATATCTCTCCCTTCATGAAATCTATTTTGTAAACGGCCTGACTGAAAGAGAGGACCCAGTCTGAGATTAGAAAATGTCACTGTTTCAGTTTCACTTTTTTCTGTCAGTATTGTCATAAAGTGAAGTTATGTGTTATCTCCTTATCCTTTGTGTCATATCTTTGCCTCATTCACAGAGAAAAGAAAGCCACAGCATCCCTGGAGAAGATGAGAGGTGATTTTTTTCATTCATTCATTCATTCTTTCTTTCTTTCTTTTTTACTACTACAAGTGCTTTGAATATTGCAAATTGGCGTATGAAAAGAAAATAATTAAATGATATCAAAGCAGTATTTTCCCAATTGCAAATAACTGATGAGAGGGGATTTTTCTTTCTTTCTTTCTTTATTTCTTTTATTATTTTTTTAAATACCAAAAGTGTTTTGAATATTGTTATTTGGCATATGAAAAGAAAAGAATTCAGTTATATCAAAGCAGTATTTTCCCCATCGCAAATAACTGTAAAAACTCGAGCATCAGTGGCGCTATTTAATTTCTGTAACAATGTGTTGATGCACAGTACAAGCTCTATTTGATTGTACACAGAAAAAACATGGAGCATTATCTCTATCTCCGAAGTACATGTACCATAGTTTTGTAAATTTTCTCAGCGATTGTCACACATTGCGAAAAGAATTATGAAGTTATAAGTTCTTGAAGTGCATTTCTGTTATGAAATGACGACATTGTAGTCATGATAAAAGGGGAAAAATTAGATGTGATTACTGCATGGTATGTTGTAACAAGATTTATAACAAGATTTAAGCCCTTTTTTTAACAGGGTAATGTTTTAAATGGGTTACCAATCTTTTGATGTTTCTTTACAGAGAGCTATTCAAAGGTTAAAAGAGATGCAAGCATGGCTAAGAGATCACAGTCAAGTCTGCAGCTACAGTTTGAGAGAGCTCAGGTGAGGATATCAACCTTGAAACACTTGTTCATTCACTTTTTATCCTTATTATTTCACAGTCATGTTTAGTTGAAGATTGATACTTGGATATTTTTTTTTCTGTGGATGTTGTGCTTTGGTGAAGAATGTTACTATACAGAGAGAATTTACACGTTTGTATGCATGAATAAACATGTAATTTGAACGCACAAACATGCAAACATACAAAGATGTGCATTGTAACACATACAAGCAGCAAACTTACACCGTATGCTAATTTGCACTATCACTGATCATTTCTCCTTCACTCAGTTTTCTTTATCAAAATATAAACAGTCTAAAACAAGTTAATGGCATAACCATTGAACTCATAACTGAATGTGCTGTGTAGTTTGTTACCACAATAATGGTGCTATCCAATTAAGCTGTGACCCTGATTGTTCAAATTTTTCCCTCTCATTTGAGAACAACTGAGGTTGAAAGAATTTTTTGTGCAAATTTCACAGATAGTGAGTAAAATGGATTGTAGTGGGCATTTAATTGTTATTATTATTATTTTTTTTTTTTGGGGGGGGGGGAGTGGGGGGAAGGGCGGGGGTTAGTGGGTATTTTCTGTTGGCATTTACTCTACCTGTATGCTGCAACTTCGCACAAGTCCTCCAACATAGCTTTTGCCATGACAAGGTCATGAAAGTCTGATTTCTTCCATGACCTTTTGGCCAATGCTGTCGTGCAGGCAAGGATATCCTCCCTGACAACCCTGTTGCTACGGCATGGTATCAAGCCGCCAAAGCAGAGACGGCAGCAATCATCTGCCTCCGAGAAAGAAGAGGAGTTCATGGACGATTCAGATTCATCTGCTGAAGAAGAAGAAGGTATTTAAAAAACTAATCTATTTTGAGTAACATCTGTAGCTATAAGTTTCTCATACTTTGTGATTTGGACTGATCCCAAGTTGTGTGTCTTGTCAGCGTGAATTTAATACCTGTTTTGCAGCATTGACAGGAAGAGATTGTTTTAAGCTTCATATGTGACACTTTCACATACAAGGGCTGTGTCCATGTGACCATACACCCACGTATGTACTCATAATTCATCCTAGCCAGCGTTATTTTCCTCTAGGTTATTTTCCTCTAGGTTTGCAGTCATTAGATCCTCAACAAGAACTTCATGTTGTTGCAGTTATCAGCATCATGATTAGTGCTGCCTCATGATGTTATATTCTTGTACTGCCCCTCTAGGAGACAGCAGAAAGTCAAGCAGGGTTAATGATAAAACCCCTGCTCCTCAGAGGAGGGCAAGAGTCACCCCAGCCGCCCCCCGGAGCCGTCCCTCAGCAGCTCCATCCTCCCCTCCATCTCCTCCTCCTCCTTCTCTTGGTCCGCAGCCCGTCCACCCATCGTCCTCGCCACCACAGCCGCCCGGCAACACCACACCGATGCAGAGGAAGCCCTGGCCGAAGATGAACCTGGAGTCTTTGGCTTGCCTCTCCCCACTCCCACCGTCTCCAGAAGATGTGAGTCTTTGGCAATATGAAGTGAGAGCCATCAGCAATAGATTGATGTAATTCTATTCCAAAAACTTGGTTGCTATGCAAAATATGATGCCTAGAAATTTCATTGGAAGGATAACTATGAGTTCAAACACAGAGCATAAATTTTCAAAACAAATTTAGTACACTACATTCAAAATGTAGCGGATCATATCCAAGAAACATGTTCTACTGAATCAGTTTGAGTAATTGGTGATGTATTTTTATGTGCAAAAGGCATTGTTACTGTATCTTTTTCTCTACATTCTTAAAATTAATGATAAGTTTTTCTGACACCTGCTGAAATATTGTCTGCTCTTTTCCCTCCCAGATCCCCAAAGACAATGCTGAGAGTTCTGCGGATGACGATGATGATGCCCTGACCGAAACAGCCGCCAAAATCGATGCTCGGCTTGCCAATAAGTGTCATGGGGCGCGAGAAGAGGCAAAGAGGACACCACCTCTGAGGGTATCGCCCCGGAGGAAAACTGGCCAACTTTCCAACACTCAGGTGGCAGAAAGCGTCGAACTCAAGGCATCTGCTGCAGATAGGGAGTCATACAGAGAGCTGAGATCCGGAAAGAAGCTTCCACAAAGAGAAGAATCCAGAATAGCACCCAGGGCGACTGTATCAAAGGCCTCAAAGAAGCTTGACCTGAGCCAAGGGGAGGATGTTCGCTTCCCCAGAAGGGGAAGGAAACCAGGCCGAGGGAGAAAGAGGGTTGTCAACGAGAGAGAGGGGAAGAGTGACAGTGACCTTGATATCAAGGATAAAAAGCCTCCTGTTTCTCACAGACTTCAGAGGCAACAAGTTCAAACCCTAACGTCATCGGAAGATGAGCCAGAGACAGAAAAACAGGAGGGCATGCGGGAAAGAGGTATCAAGAAGTTTGGCATGCAAACACGTGGTAGGGCCAAGGGACAAGCTGCAACCCAACAAACAGTTGCTGCCGCTGCTTGTAAAAGCACAATGTTTAATCTCGATGATGATCTAAATTTATCCAGTGATGGAGAATCAAGACATTCTGAGTACAATCCGAAAGACAGTGACAGCTTGGATGATAATGGCATTCGCAGAGGTAGGAGGCGCCATACAGACAAAAATCGGCTGCCACAACGGAAGTCAGTGATCAGTGAGAGTAGCGACAGTGAAGACGGTGACCGACAGAATTTCACGTCAAATCAATTTAAGGATGAATCTGTGACAGAAAGCAAACTATTTAATCCATCAACAGCAGCAAGGCACGATAGCATCAAAGAACAGGTCTTTACTGATGCTGAAGATGGTGCGAATGGAGTTGGGTCAGACAGAGTATCAGTAGAGGAGGTGTCTGACGGAACAATTGACACACATGAAAATGGAGGTGTGAGTTCGAGAAGGATGACTCGATTGCAGAAGCACTTGCAAGGAACCCCACCAAATCATAGCAAACATGAGAAACAGAGGAAAGGAAAGCTTTCTAATGGTGATGAAGCATCTAAATCCAAACATGTCCCATCTCATTCTACTGGTCATCATGGTGGAATTGCTTCGGATGCAAACAACTCTACAATGTCAGATGGCAAAGAAGCAGTTGAGGGCAAGACATTTCCACAGGAAGAATTACAGTCAAGTCCAAAGAGACTCACAAGGCAAGAGGCAAGGAAGTTACTGCGTTCTTTAAGTAGTCCACCTTTACAGACAAAAGCGCCATGTCCACTACGTGGAGAGCCGAAGATGATGCTTCTTCGAAGTTCATCAAGAGATGTACAAAATGAGGAATGCTCAAAGACTCCTAAAAGAACGGAACCAATGTCTACATCACCAGCACCCTGTCGTACCATTTCATTGCAAAATGACACCAAAAATGATAGACTGCCAAGGAATCTATCCTCGCCTGCTAGATTGACCAGATCGGCCTTGCGCAAGATGGGCTCTGTGAAGGACTCAAGTGCCCCACTTCATTTTCCAGCTCCAGGAGCTGAGCTTTCTTCAGTCTCTAAACAGGGTAGCGGTGATGACTGTAAAAGTTCTGAAAGATGCAGGAACGACTCTGCAGCTGACCCTTCTCAGAGGAAGAGGTTAGCATCTAGGAAGCGATCTCACAGCGAGTGCCACAGCTCTGGAGAGGATGAAAGTGACAAGCAGAGTGCTCCCAGTAAAGTGCAATCTGTACCTGCCGAAACTCCAGCAGAGGATGGACTGAAACAAGAACAAAATGAGAATGACACTTCGTCAAAGAGTGATGTGAAAGTGTTGATGCGATCAGAGACAGAGGAGTTTGTTGCATGCATGGATGATCAATATGATGTCCGGATTGAGCACACCACACAGGATGAAGGACACAAAGAAGAGGTAAAGCTGCCTCCTGCTAGCTTGAATGACAGTCCACATGTGAAGAAGAAGAAGAAGAAATCAAAGAAGAGAAAGACCAAAGCATCGTCTTGTAAGGCTGATGATGAGCTTGCTAAAAGAGCACTGAAAGGGGATCATCACACAGTCAACAACACGGATGCAGTTCCAGTTAATATAAATGTGCCCGGTACTAGTAGAGGTTCAGCCGCAGGACAGGTGTTAAGGGGTGGAGTTGCCATGGCAACTGCCTCACCTAGACTGGTGTCAGAATCAAGGATGAGACAATCTTCAACTGCCTCTCTGCCATCATCTGAAAGAGACAGCCCTGTCTCACCCATCCAGGAACCTTTCCAGAATTTTGCCTACACCAGACCTATTTCCCCAATGTCCCCTGAAAGACCAGTGGAGAGGGTGTCGCCGATCATGCCCTCGTTCTTCTTTGACATGCTCCCAGTGCCCAGGATGGTTTCCCCCCTGCCACCAAGTCCTCCACGCCTCTCAATGAATGAACCGATCTCAGATGATGGGGTTGGAGATGCTGACGTGCCTCAAGCGGTGGTAGAGGTTCTACCAGAAGAGCCAGCACAGCCAAGAATGATTTCACCTCTATTCCCAACTCCAGTGCCCTTTGCTGTGTCACCACTGCATGAAATACCAGTTCCTACTGCAATATCTCCAATCGCAGATGTTCAGCAACCACCACTAGGAGTTCAGGTAGCCCAAGCCATTGCGACGGGAAAGAGTCCCCAGCTACCCTCTCCCAGGAACTTTCACTCTGTCGCTCCATTGGATGCCATCACAGTGAGGCCCCAGCACAGCAGTCCAGGCCAGAGTCAGGAGAGGTGCACTGCCATGAGGAGTCTGAATGCAGCACTGGCTGGTGGGGACACTTCTCAGGATCCTCGCAGTAGCTTCTCCAAGAAGCTGATTGCCAGAAGGTCCAGTGCCGACGAGGCTTTGAAGAAGCCAGAGGATTCCAGTCAAAATCAAGAGCATTCGGAAAATCCAAAGAGGAATACAGGGTCTGATTGCCATGATCAAGCATCAAATCACAACATACTGCCTGTCAGGGCAGATAACAAAGAACAGTCACAGACTCAAGAATCCTCTGTCAAGCTGCCTGATGACAGGAACTCAAGTGCAGTCAGTGTTGTTCAGAAGGAGCATAAGCCTTCTGGTGACTCAGGGAGTGGTCATGTTGAGGAGACCCAACCACAAGTAAGTGTCTCTAAGGCTCAAAGTGACTTCAGCGAGCACTTGAGAAGGGTGAATGGCCACGAGGAGGTCACTGCCTTCAGCCGAGTCATCCCTCACCGTGATGAAATCAGGCCAGTTGGAGCAACGGGGAAGTTAGAAGGGATTACCTCTGACCTCACCAAGAGGGATGCCAGTTCTGCTGGTTCCCACCAAGAGGGCGGTCCAGCTGCAAGTACTGTGTCATCCCATGGAGAGGCCAACTGTGCAGGATTGAGTCAAAGTAAGCCAGAGACCACCGATGCCGAGACTGGGAAGAAGGAATGGGAAGCCGACAGTGGGAACCAGTCCAGGAGACCAGAGGGAGCCGCTCGCAAAGTGACAAAAATCGGTAGCCTCTGGGGTCAGATGGCTCGCTATGACAGGAATAAATTTGTGCGCAGCAAAAAGAGGTGGCAAGAAATGAAAGGAGAAGTGGTCCATCCAGATGACCCAGGAGTAAGTACATAGTATTTAAAGTAACAACACAGGTTAAAGGACAAGTTCACCTTCATAAACATGCCAATTGTAAGAATGCAGCAATATTAATAGGACACATCAGTGAAAGTTTGAGGAAAATCGGACAATCCATTCAAAGTTATGAATTTTAAAAGTTTCACTGCTACTATTGGTGGATGGGAAGACTAAGACAGCTTGTGATGTCACATGTGGAGAACAATAGTAAGAAAATATGTAATGAAAGAGCACTTGACTTGCCCCTTTCAGAAGGCAGAGTGAATAATATCCCTCACATGTGTCAGTGACAAGTCGAGGGAATGTGTATTTTATAAAAAATGATATTTTGTGATATTCTCTGTATATTTTCCTTATATTGTTCTATGCATGTGACATCATTAACTGTACTTGTCTTCTCATTCGACAGTGACTTTGCAGAAGCTTTAAGAAAATCATTAACTTTAATGGATTGTGTGATTTTCCTCAAAATTTTACTGATGTTTTTTCCTCACATTGCTGAATTCACGCAATCCACATGTATATGAAGGTGAATTTGTCCTTTAAAAGGTTTGAACCTTCATGTTTCATGTTAGTGATCCTTCTTTACCAAACTTTTCACAAGTTAGCCAAAGGCTCTGAGAAAGTTAAAGGTTAAATTAACTATTTTATTACCATTATTGTCGGTTACCAATTATGGAACTCGAGGATAATTCAATTTCTAGTTGATTACTGATCATGCAGTTTAGATTGGTCTATCACAAGCTTTGGGGCACACATGATACTATTTTCATTTTTTATCTCAATTGCTCCTCTTCTTTTTTTTTTTTTTTGTAGTCAAGGCCACCAACAGAAGATCTCCGTAGCCCAGAGTTTAAGGTTCCTGCTCAGCCAACTGCCCATGGCCAAGCTTTCGTCCAGGATCAGGTCCTAACTAGGGGCCAGGACCACCTCAGAACTAAGGAGCAGGCCCAGGAACCTATTACTGTAAGTGGAGACCCATGCCACACCCTGCCCATGGAAGCGGAAACACAAGACCAGTCCACCCTGCACAACCGTTCATTGGGGGGAGAAACGACCATTCAGGAAGACCATCAAAAGTCCTGCCTGACCAGCAATACCCCAGGCTCCACTTCAGCTGCTGACCAGGACCAGTCCCTTGCCTTGAATTCAGGACTGACCAGCGAAAAGGCCTTGATCGCACCACAGCTTCAGAACATTCTCAGTATGATAAAGAGCCACAAAGCCGAAGGCTCTGGAGTTTCCGTCTGTGAATGCATTCTAGAGGTGAGGAAGTCATATTATATAATGCTTATTACAAATCCTGTGGTGATTTACTTGTGAAAATGTTTGAGTTTTCCATTTCTTATTTGAATAATTATCTTGGACATAATCTGTTCATTATGATCGTGATTAAAAAACACAAATGTAATTATATCCACCAATCACAACCCAGTTCCTACAGGATAACAGCATGGACCTGTTCTCAGCGATCTACTCTAAGTGCCAGCTGAAGAGTATGACTATTTCCATGATTGTCACGCCAGAAGAGAACAAGATAGCCCGGCAGCTGGCCGAGTGGACACGCCTAAACTCCAGTGTGAGTAGCTTCCAGTGGGCCTCTTTGGGTGTGCAGGATTTTCCTTGTGAAACAGTGTGTTGAGAGGAACTCATTTTGGAGAGGAACGTTGAGCAAGGAGGGAATAGGATGTCAAGATATCCTATGATTCTTGTGACTTTCTCAGTTTATTGTGACTCTATTTAGTTTAGTGAGCTATTTAGTTTATTGATGTATGTAGGTATGCTGAGTTGATGTGTGGTATGCTTGTAATGAGAGATTTACAAGTGAAAATTGTAACTGCGGCGTAAGGCAATTACCTCTTGACTTGTATCCACAAAGTATCTGACCAGAGAGTGTACCAAAATACTTAGTCCATGTTTTTGCCAAGTTCCAACTATTTGCCAATCCACTCTATCTACAAGTCTTGTATTTTCCGGTAAATTTGTCAATTTGGTAAATTGCAGTTATGGAATCACAAGCTGGTACCTAATACTAACTTCTAATCATCTATTGTGTTGATGTTTGCCATGACAGAGTTTCAGGTTTAACCCTAAAAAGACTGGGCTATTTTGGTAGCTCGAAAGACTGGGGGGGCCTAAAGGGCCCCTTCTTAAAATCTCAGCTGTGGATTGCGCGATCGCCGTGGAAATTTGCACAATGGTAGTGTACGATGTGATCTACAAGATCGTATATTTAATTTTTCCGAAATAGTCTTCTTTTATTTTATTTTGATTAATTATGCTAATTTATGCGAGAAATCAGACTCTTTGATCTAAATCAGTAAATAAAGCTCCAGAAGTGCTCATTTTTGGTCTAATTATTCTTTGTGGCATTCTTCGCAAATGTACTTGAAAAGAAATTAGGTATCAAAATTAATTTCTTATTTATTTTATTGTTTTATGAATGTCTTATGTATTTCTTTGTTTTTTCGACCTTTTGTTTTTGCTGTTTTTTTAAACAAAATTTATGGCAGACACTTTTTGAAGCAAAATACTACTAAAACAAATTAATTTTAGCCATTGAGAGTAAAAATACGCATATTTATATGAACCATGTGAAAAAACTCAATTTGCGTTGACTTTGTACACAAAATCACATTTTTGAGCCATTTTCGGTCTCACGTGCATGTACAAAAAGTTATGTAACTTCAGAACCGTACCCCCGGGCGTCACAAATTTGGCGTCAAAATGTGCGGGAAACTCGAAAGAGAAAAGTCATAGAGCATCGCGGAGAGAGCATTGCATGTTGCAGAGTAATCGCGCGAAATGTCGAGGGGGGGGGCCTTTTAGGCCCCCCCCCCCCAGTCTTTTTAGGGTTAAAGGATTGTAATGGCTGTATATAGGTGGATGATATTTTTTTTAGTGTACACAAATGCATTGTCATCAAAATTGTGCCATGATACAGCCCAATAGACACTATAACATGGAGCAGTTTCAGCATAGTTTTAGGTTTATTATGTGACATGCTTGACCTTCAATTGCAATTGTAATTTTGGCATCCTGTTGTGTTCATCCTGCAGAGGTGTTTGATCCAGCATATCTTGGGTGAGCTTGGCCGGAGGATTGCTGTGGAGGGACTCGCATCTAAGACCACAAAACTGACCCAATCAAGACTGTTTGCGGCCATCTGCAGAGAATCAGGTAAAAAAAAAAAAAGATTGGACGCTGTTTGATTCGACTAACTGATGAGGTACCTGAGTACATGGGGCAGAAAGGCCTTGGAAGTAATCAGAATTGCTGCCTTTCCGGCAAAGGAGAGGAGGAAACAGAGTGCTACTTGTGCAAACATGGATTCCTTTTCTTGGTAGTTGCAGCATCTATGGCCAGTAGTGTGTATTACAAATTGCTCACGTGAGAACCCACCTCAGCAGGTGACCTCTGTACCTACTCATGTGTCGCATTGACAGGAGAATCCAAATGAATAATATACAAGAATGTAGTCCAGTCTGTATACCAAGATTACTTCTTGAAGAATTGACATGTAACCATTGTCAAAATGGTTATGTGTAACTTTTAAGGTATCTGAAAGACTGTACTGATTAATAAGCGTCCCATTTCACATTTTTGTCTTTCTGTATGATCTTTATTCTGTGCATGCGCGGTCAGGCTGGCTTGCGAGAGGGCGGATCCTTTGCTATGACATCATCCGTGAGGGTATTCCCCACCTACTGGATCTCCTCCTGGCCATGGCTGCTGTCTGGCCAACTTTGATGCGAAGAAAGGTGGGAGATCTGTTTTGACTACTTTGTGTGTCTGTTTGTTTGTCTAACCCATTGAGGACAAGTCCCGAGTATACTCGGGCAGGTGTCCATGGGAAATGCATGTTGTAGCAAAGTCAGTCCGTCCTCAACGGGTTAAAGAAGTGAATACCAGATACAGGCGTCTCCCATTATAAATAAGTCCTTAGGATCGGCAGATTTTTTTTTTCCATTGATATTGACATTTTGTAAAAGCTGAACAGTAAAGTATATAAATGATAATTTTTGGGTTTGAATTTTTACTTCGTTGTAATGAGAATTTTGTTATAACTGTGTTCATTTCATTATAATGGGAGTGCACTGTTTTGTGGCCATTGGGTCATTCAGGGGATTATGATTTGTACACGTATGTATTGTACACATTGCACGGGGCACTAATTTTTTTTCTTTTCTGACATCAATCTGTGGTCCTCGTCTCTATGCTAGGTTTACCCCTCCTCACTGGGTCGGGGTCAGTTTTGCATTCCAAGCAGGAATGTGTGTTAATGCAGAAGTAGGTCTCCCTGCAGAAGATTTTAATACTCAGTTTGACATTTGATCAGTGCTGTAGACAATTGGGTAAAGGATTTTATATGTGCCCTTGGCATTCATATGTGCCAGTTCCTGCCACACACACGCACACACACACACACACAAAAAAAATATATATATATAATGTATCTTTATAAATATGTATCTGGTCTATATTTTCAAATATACACAAATGTCATTCTTTGAGACTTACGATGACACATTCTATTTGACTTGGGTGTGTTTGTTTGTTTGTTTGTATTCATTTTGGAAACTGTAACATCGTCATTATTGCAACAGTCATCATCTTTTTTTAGAGGTACCATCCTTGATAGCACAATGAATGTTTTACCTATTGCAGTTTACACTCTCTGTGTACATCTCCATCCTTAGCATCATTCTTACAATCATTTCACACATTGTCATTGTGCTGTGGGTAGCATGAAGGAGACTGATATCACTTTTTGCCTCTCTGACCAAACAGGATGGAGCTGCGCATCCTGTGACTGCCACGATGGAGGCAGTGATCATGCACCAGCTCCATGATGCTACATCAAGCAGAGACAGACATGAGCAGTACACTGCTGAGAAGGTGAGACTTACCGCAACATCTTAAATCTCTCACTGCTGATGGTTGCCTAGTCATATTCAAATCCAGTTGCATTTCTGAAGGATGTTGCTAGGAGGGTCAGTTAGGACTGTTTTGTAACTGATATTTGGCCAGATTGTGAGAAGGAATGCTGGCATAAATGCACAATGTCCGATTAATCGGATGCAGTCTATTGTGGGCAAATGTGAAGTGTACTCCAAGCACTGAAAGTTGATCTCATTCTTTCATAAAGCAAACTAAATATTCCAAATGAATTTAAACAACTACAGTACACATGACATGGCAAGCTTGTGTGCGGTTAGTTAATTACTTCTGTCAGTCATCGTACTTACCTGCTGAGATTGCAAGAAAAATTCAGGTAGATGCAACATTTTCCATCAGCATGGCATGGATTGTCATATGATATCACTGTTCATGCATGTATTTGATATTCACGATTACATCAAATTATTTGCAGTATCACAAGATAGAAAAAATCAATTATTTTGTAAGTGTCACCAAACTGTCACAAATATGATAATGAGAGGAATTAGCATGGAAGGTGCTTTCATTGCATAGAAATCTGTTGGAAATACAGCAGTGACAGAAAAACTCTCAGTCAATCCTATTCAATTTTTCTACAAAACCCAAAGACTGTGACTTACATGTAATGTGATGATTTCTGTAGTTTTAACCCTTTGTGTGCTTTGAGTGCAAATTGGCACAGAATACACCATACGTACATGAATGTCCGAAGTCCCTGACAAAGTAATGGTCGATGCAGTACATCATAAGTAAATACATTGTTGTACCCTAAGAAATCACAGATTTGAGGACTATGGATGAGCACCAGTGATTAAATGTCTGTTGTATCTCTCAGAGCAGTGGTTAAAACTCTCAAAAATAGTGTTACTTGAGAAAAGAATATATGCCTTCTGCTCTCTAGAGTACTACGTACCATTTTTGCATTTCAAATCAATTATCAAAGTATCTTCGAAGGAATTGTACTCTTTACACAGTTGTTTATTTTTCTGTTTTGTTTTGTTTTGTTTTTTTTAATTCTCATTAATCATGAAGTTTTGCATTGTCTTGTTTTCATTGTGATGTGGTACAAAGATGTCCAATTGCTTCTCCCATCTGTGTAAATGGCGCCCCCTACTGTCAGAGGAGTGGCAACAGTCTCACATCATGTGGCTGATTGGCCTGATACGAGACAAGAGTTCCAGCATCAAACACAGTAAGTCACCAGAGAGCACACTTCTTTCTCATTCTATTTCTGGATATTTTGAAGAGACAGTTGCATGTGTTCATAACCACCATATAAAGCAAGGTTTTATAGTATAATTTCAACCAGTATACCATAGAGAGAGAAACAGACAGACACATATTATTATTATTATTATTATTATTATTTATTCGGCATTTGCAAAACAATACAAGTGATAACAGAGAAACAGAATAAACAAACAAAACACAAGAAAACAAAGTGTCAGGCTTTCCCTGTTGAGCTTCCCGAAGGAGCCGGGTTGGAAAAAAGCAATCAAAATCACTATGACCCTTGGGCCTCTCCAACCAACTTAAGGAAGCACATCAGGGAGTTGTTGAACATAAAAGAAAAGAAATAATACAATTTGAATTAAGTGTGTACACCAGATGGATTTTTTTCTTCATACAAGCTAAAAATATCATTGTGGCAAATGGGTATTCATTCCACCCCCCCCCCCCCCCCCCGTAAAAAAGAGAAAAAAAAATCCAGTATACAAAAAAGTATTATCAGAGTACATCTCAACAACAGCAAATATCCCCTCTAACTGCACTACAGTGTATGAAGCCAGCAAGTATCATCAACATACCCCAAACCATCTTCGATACACAGTAAATACAAAAATAATTTCAAAACTTGCAGCATGCAACAATGCAGCATGAGACAAACCCAGAGATGAACAGGAAGTGAAGGCAGGAAGGGAACTTTTCAAACATGGTTTTGTTCAGAAACAAGCAGGGATGCTCTGTCTCACCAGATTAAAATTTTCTGTGATGTTGCATTGAAATCGTGTGCCTGATACAAAAGAAAATTATTCATGGAAGAAAAACAAACTTCTAAGCATTTTCACCCCAGCTAATGAGTGGCTTAAAACTAGAGTGCACACTGTGTGGCATTTTTGCGTGTACAGGTGACGATGGGCCCAGGCTAAGTCCACGGTGCTATGAGGCTGTCATGTCGCTGGAACTGGTGGCGTCCTGTCTGGGCTGGGAGTGGACCAACAACTGGCTGATCAGAGAGCAGCTCTGGCCCATCCTAAAGGACTGGAGTCGAACTCTCAAGGAGAGAGGAGAGGCCAGCCATGAGACCGGGGCGGGGCTGGAGGCGGGGCCGGAGGCGGGGCCGGAGGCGGGGCAGGGCGAGACAGACCACGCCACCGTCACAGCCTGTGCAGTGATGAAGACCATTGGTGAGTGGTGTTGGCTTGTCATTTATGCCTTTTTTGCATACTTTTGGCCTGTATCACACTCTTCCTTTATGACTTCCTGTGTATGTCTTGATGTGCTGATATCATGGCTGTACTCATTTTTAAAATTCTTCAGGTGATGATTTGACTTTTGGCATGAATGCAATGCTGCTCTGATTCTTTGCTCAAATTCTTAAAGGCATAATTTACCATTTGCAGATGAAACAAAAACCTATTTTTGGTGCTTTGAAATAGTTCTAAAATGTGAGTTAGGGATAGAAACAACCAATGTAAAATTTTAATCAGTATAGTTTGTGTTAAGTGTTGTTGAATACACAAAATGTGAACAGTAGTTATGATAAAAATATTTCTAAACTGAACCATCTACAGTTATGGTTTATTGAGAAAAATGGTAATATCTCCTTATATTTAAGGCTTTATTACAAAATGTTTACATGGTATAATGTTTTGTGATACAACAGGCCTACACATATGCATCAAATGTGATATCTCGAACATTTTTAAATCACTGCTCCCAATGGTAAACATTAAATCCAGCAATGGCTGATCTAATATGACCTATCTTGTGTTTGAACTTGTCAACACATTTGTCCCACTGTCACAGTGTAACAGTAAGTTTACAAGGAAGCTGTTACTTGTCTCAAGGGTGCTGTTCACACACCATAAGCAAGCAAAGTAAATTAAGAAGCCAAGTCCAAATTCCCCTCTACCGAACTATAAACTTTGAACTGCTTTGCTATTCTGAGGTGTGATACTCTATAATACTTCCTTATTCTCTGTCATCCAGTTTTCAAGCAGTGTGTGTCCATCCTTGTCCCTCTTTTTGCTAAAAACCTCTGACCTGATAAAACCTTTTTTTTTTCTAGTAGCAAAAGCATTGTTTGCTGTCTGCCCCTACGACCTTTCATTCCTTTTTTAAAGTAATCACTTCTACTTTGTACATGCTTACCAAAGCTCTTTCTCTGTCCCTGCCTTTCTTTGTTTCTTCTCTTTCCTAAAAGCCCATTTGCCTCTATATTTGTGCCCACTTTGAACTTCTGGAATTCCAAGGAACGGCCAAACTTGTCCAGAAAGATCTTCCAAATAAGGTGGAAAAAGAAACCCTTTATAGATAGGTCGTCTGTCTAAACTCTGATCTGTTACAGAAGTATTACAGAATTATACAGAAGTACCTCCCCCTTAAAGGCAGTCTATATGAATTTGCCTGCTGTAAAAGCGGGTTGGACTCTACCACACAACCAGCGTAAACATTCTGGTGTGCGCCTTTTTGTTCTGGCAAGATTAACAAGACTGTGGTCAAGATGTCATATGCTGTTCTCTCCTCTTTCATTTTCTCACAGGAAATGTGTCGCAGATTGGCCTGGTTTCCAGTCCCGCTTCAGTGCAAACTCTGATGAAGATCCTAATTGGTGTATTGCAGCAGCCATCTGAGAGTAGTAAGTAAACAAATTGTTATTTTTTTTTAATAGAAAATGCTAATTATCTGTGAGAATACTTTGTATGTAAATACATAATTTGACATAGGTTCATTAATATCCATTTACTTTTTGTATTCTTATTGTTAATTTTGTTTGTATCACTCTCATTCTTACTAGGCACTTAGAGATTGTATATGGTCATTAATGATTTAAAGTGGGAGCACTCTCATCACCTAATATGGTCTGTGGGGATATGAACATGTTAATTGAAGATAGCCTCTTGTATGTGAACAATGTTCAAACACAAGGCTGTGCTATTAGTTTCCCATCAGTGCGAGATACTGTAACACCAGAAACATTTGTGGCATGAAAATTTCACGGATGAGATTTGTTGAACACATACTTGAGGTCTATGTAAAACACAGTAAACCTGAATGCGCACTACTAAACACAATCATGTAGTGCAGCAGTAGTACAAGTCAACTGAATTGTATCTTGTTTAGCATTGCACTGGCATTCAAATACAGTTTGTATACAAATACTTTTGCATGCATTTTACTTTTGCAAATCTTTGCTCCTTGTGAAATTTGTGAAAGTTTCATGCACTAAAAAATTTCTGATTTTACAATACCCTTCTATGCACTTTGGTCAAGAGATGAACTGTTGATGAAATTTCTTGCTTAAGGATGCACATATTTGTATTTCTTTTCCTTTATTTCTATTTCCCCTCTCAGTCCCCTGGCCTATGCAGTTTTTCACAGCCCAAGCCATTTGTGATTTGTCACCCTGCAACTTGGCTGTTGCCTCAGAGGCACTCGCTGCTTGGAGCGTTCGCCCGCTGTGCACCATCCCCGGACCGCTCGCGGGACGCATCGCGCAACTTGGAAAGGAGGAAGGGAAATCAGCCCGGGCAGACGAAGTAGGTGCATCCTCTCAAAGTTGAGAAGCGGGAAAAGTGTTGATGACAATGATCTTGGCACAACTCACTGGTGAACGTGCAGCATAGACTGTGGCCTCACGCTCACACTGAGGCATTACCATCTTTGTCTCCTAGAATTTAAGTTTTGTTTTTTCCTCATGGAGGGTTACAGCGACCTTTATCTCCATCTCGAATTTCTCTTTCCCTGATGATAAGATGTGGAATGTTTCTACCGCGCTGGATTTACCCGCCAAGCATACTGGTAATTGTTTTTTGAGGGTAAGAAGTGCGTCACTTTCATACTCTTTGCAGATTTTGGGCTGAGAAAAGGAAAGAAATATGCATTAGGTTTGACAAAGAATTAGAAACTGTGTGAAATACTTAAAATACCAAAGCCAAAGTGCGCTGCGTGTAAAGATAGCTGTTTGCTTTCCCTCACTGTCTGACTTACTACAGGGTATCACTCACTACTTTGAATGAGTGTTTGTTTTATAGCAGTGGTCATTATTCTTGGTCTAAACTGTTTCCCTGCTTGCTTTCTAACATTAATTCGGACAGTCATGAATTGGATCCTCTTACCAAGTTTACAAAATATATTCTTATTGTAGCGAAAGTACAATGGATAGATAAGAATCAAGTATTTAAAACAAACAGAAACACTAAATACAACATTCTTATGGTGTAACAACAGACTCAAATACCATGAGGGATAAATGTAGGATATTTCTAACTTGTTTAACAATATGACTCGAGTTTTGCAGGAGGAAATACATTCAGATTTCTAATTTCTACAAGTTTTAATCAATCTACTAGAAAAGATTTTGTGGCACATGATGTGTACTGTTCTGTAGATTTGTTCTCATGTCTCGTACCAATGACTATGAGTGGTACCTTAGAATTTGGTTCCAGGAGCAAGACTGAATATGAAATAGTATGTTCAAAGTAGTGGTGCATTTTGTGCTTGGTGCTAGTTCTTATCTACGCAGTATTTACCAGTTAGCTAGTCGCTAAAAGTGTAAAAGCTCATCATGCGGTAAATCCTGCATATATTTTGTCTCAGCATACTCCTGAAATACCTGAACAGTATTGTAATAAATGCAATTCACACAGGCCATGAATTTTGCCATGTTGTATAAACATTTCTGCTTCAGGTATTTTATACAGAAGCAAAGTAGTGTGTAGTTTTGAAGTATGCGAATGATATTTTCCATTTGTATTTTTTCAAATGTATACAGGGAAGTTGTGTATGGAATATCATTGTCAATTTATATCAAGATGGATGTTTCATTTAATCCCGATTGTGGGCAAAAAAGGTAGAAATGGAATCACACACCCTTTTTGAAAAATTTTATGAATCAGAGGTTAAAGAAAAAAAAGTAGATATCACCATTATCTTGTACGATTAGACTGACTTTAGTTTAGATGTCTTACATGCATCCACAAGGTTACATATTACCTTAGACATGATATTTACTTGATGTTAATGTTGGAACAGAAAATGATGTTGTAAATTCACATGGAATTACACTTACTTGACTGAGTAGATAATCATGCAAATTGAAGGTATAGACCATAGCTGTATGGTTACAAAAAGTAGACTTCCATGTTGCTTTCTCAGTTGTAAGAGACACATCTGTAGCCAGTGAATGCGCTCAAGCATTAGGTACACTGTACAAAAAGGATTGAAATGCATACCGTCGGTAGCCATTCAAAAGCACAATATTGAATCCCAACATGAAGTCTGTGTGAGGCACATACTCGGTTTACACGGTGTGCTTCACTCTTTAATACGATCATGCAGTTTTCTTTAAAACTTTGAAAGTCTCTCACCAAGCCTTTAATGAAAGAGTTCATTTCACCAGCTATTCGCCCCAGGCACTTCAACAGCTGGCAGGATAAGTCGTCTAAATATTTGCTGGTTGACAAGGAGAGGGCGGGGGAACTGTTGCGGCTGAGTAGATATCATTGATTGTCAATTTTCATGGTTATGATGTTTTTAGAGATTGTGAAGTATATACACACATTTGGTTTTTGAAAAAAATTAATGTGATGAATCATGCTCTATTAACATTTCATTATATTTTTTTGTCATAGTGGCAGAAACATATTGTTATTTTCTAGTGTAATTCAGTGTTTACTAGTGTTGTTTTAACTTCACTTTGTATCCTACCAAAGATGCAAAGTCGGACATAAAAGAAGCTTTTGATTGATTGGTGCTCAGCTTCATGTGAAGGAAACATTCACCTTACAGATTGTAACATATAATGTAAATAGAAATTATACAAGAGCAGCTCTGGAAATTAATTGATTTCTATATTTTTTTATAAAGCAAATTTAAAAGGGAAGTACATGTATGTGCACTTACGTGTAGTGCCAGGTGGGTGTCTATATGAAAAATGAGGGAGCTATGAATATCACTGATTCATTGTCAAGATTGTTGTTTGCCTAAAGGTGTAGCTGTTTTTTTTTTTTTAAACCTTATATGCCAATGTATACTGTATACACCATATTAGCAAGTGCTATTTTTCATGAATTAGAATTTCGAACAATTTTGCAAGTGGCTAAGTTTGAGATAGTGGAGTACAGCAGTAGATGGACATACAAATGTATGTACCCCTGCATGTTGCATTCTTGTTGGGATCAGAATGAAAATATTTTTTGCGTGTTGTAAAATTCACAAAAATAAAAACTCTGCAAAATATATGGAGCATACAGTATGTAGCAACATGCATAAAGTGGGATTTCCTTTGTCAGCAAACAGTCGGATGTGGAAAATTGACACAAGTTGTGATGTGTTCAGAGACTTGGTGTTGATGTAGAATGAAAAATTTACCAAAAAGAAAACTATGGGAAGTCATTTGGTACAGTGATTAGAAACTAACCTCAGCCTTTTGATTACCTTGAGGTTTGCATGTACAAAAATGTATACGCCATATCTGTATTTCAAGGTATTGATTTCATCTACATCAAAATACATGTGTCGTAACTTAAGAAACTACTCTTTTTACAGTTTTTCTACTGTGCAATCACAGTGTTCCATGTGAAAATGGTGACATCTACTGTTTCTCTCTTAATCATCATACAACGTGTATATGTGTTCATTAGAATCAGTGATTGTCCAGAAAGGAAATGCAGATAAACCCACAGTTTCGTGATTTATTGATTACTCAAAAACATGGAAAAGGGGAGAAAGAGGGAATTTTCAACCACAAGAGATATGCATATCAAAATTTCATTATTTATATCATTGTTGTGTGGTTTTGAAAAAAATAAGTCATTACATTGTGAAGGAAGGTGTTTACTTTTAGCGCATCATTTTTTTAAGATAATCTTTGAAGTCAGATCAGTAAGTTTCAGGAATGTCAGATGAGACTGCCTTCGTCTCTGCATGGGAAGTACAAGAATATCATTAAAGGGATGGTATTGTATTGGTGGAGGTGAGGATTGGGCTTTTAACTTAATGCGAGATACCAAGAAAGCACTTATGACATAATACAAAGCATACCATTCTATAAAGAGGAATTCAAGGTTTATTGGATGAAAATCAGTTTTGGAATGTCTGAGACATCCAAGAACAAAGTAAAAAAAAAAAAAGAATGATCGTAATAAAAGGTGGGTTTCACCTTTTATTGGGATTGCTTAGTTTTGGATAGCTCAGCCATTTCACAAGCAATTTTCGTCAAATAAACATTGAATCCCTGTTGGAATTACATGCTCTTTCATATTTCATTTGACGTTTCTCATTATCTAAAAAAAAAAAAAATGTTAAAAACCTGAAGTTAGGTCTCAACCAAAACTATACAATCCCTTTGCAAAAGCTTTCTTCTCTCATAGTACAAAGATATCTCCCTTTCAAAGTCAGCTTTAGACAAATAGCCACCATGGTTGATTCTTCCTCATCAAGACACATTTACTGTAAATGCGGGCATTTTCACAGAACATTGATTTTTGTGCATCTCAGGCTACTTTTGGCCAGCATGAATTCTATGGCCTGCAAAAATATCTTCACAATTTTCTTTGCACATTTTGAACGGGTTGAGTCGTTGGCTTCATCAATGATGCTGCCCTGGTACGAATGTGTGTGTGTGTGTGTGTGTGTGTGTGTGTGTGCATGTGCCGTAGTAGTATTCATTTGAGCGCTTGTGTGTATGCAGTAGTTTCTGTGCAAGCTGTACATTTGAATAAACCAGGCAGCTCATCAATTTTCATGCAGGGAAATGTTCAATCAAATTCTGTCTTTTCTGTAAATTTGATGAAAAAATATGATACAAGTAAAAAGCAATTTGCGCAGCGTGAATTCAAGAACATAGAAATGTTTTTGAGCGGCTTGGTGTAAAGAATTACATGTAATAGTGCAAAAATACTTAGGTTGTACAGTACTTGATACATTCAACTCTGCACAAGTCGAATCCAATTGTGCTGGACAGTAAACTCTGACTAGGGTTGTACGGATTCACTTGCCCACTTGCCCTGGGAAACTGAAACTCACTGTTGGGTATGTGACATGAAAGGGCACCTGCCTATTAAATGTGTTGGACACTTGCCCAAATACCCATTTGGGCAAGTGAGAAAAACTTTGTTTCTGTTTTGGTGATACCCTGTTCTGACATAGGCAATTTTATTGACTCCATGTTATGAAATACCCTGCTCTAACATATGCAATGTTTGACTTACATTTGTAGTGATGTAATGAACACAAGCATTTCATATTTTGTCTTGAATACTGCATCAACTTTGGCCCCATTTGGCATATTTATACAGTGTGGGACTTGGACTCATGCACAGGCTACTGAATTTCATCACTTTGGCCTATCACTTGACCTTTGAACTCTTGAGTATGACGCCCCTTCCCACAATGCTTTGCGAATGAAGTGTGTCACGCAGAAGGCTTGTCTTGGAAGATTGGCAGGTCAGAACGCAAATTGTGCACAGGATGAGGCATTCTGCACTGCCTGCAGAAGTGGCGGCATATTCTGGACATGTGCCCAATTCAAATTTTGGCCTTCTGTTTCCAACACATATATATTTGTATTCAAGAAGCGTGCAGTCTAGACCCCAGATAAACAGTTACCATTGTAGTCCCGTATATACTATGTTGGGTTAGCACTGGGTTAATGTGGTGTAATTACTCAGTTTTTTCAATGGATACCTATCAGATGCCCTTGCGTCAGCAATTTTCAGTTTTATTCTAATCAATAGTGAAGGCATGCAATTCTGTCTTAGATTTATGTCTTGTCATGTTGGGAAGGATCATGTCTTTTATGTGTTAACAAGGACATTCCAGAGTGTACCCTGCACCTCCTATGCAAAAAAAAAAAAAAGTAAATAAAAAATAAAGAAGAAGAAGAAGAAGAGGAAAATGCCATTGTAGAGCAATGAAATAGCATTATGTTGCAATTTCTTTTCCTTCTGCGTGTACACCGTGCTTTCAATTTGTACATTGTCTTCTCCTTTCTACAGCAGAATTTTCTTGCAATAGAAGAGCTATTGCTGTTCCAAACCAGTCAATTTACCAGAAGAAAAACAGTTAAAATGAGAAATATCTACTACTTTAATCATGGAATATTTTGTAGCAAAAGCTTTTTGGACACTTTTTTTTTTTTTAAATACTAAACTCATGCAAGACAAAAATAAAAAGGTGCACATGATTGTGCTCTTTGTGTTGCACACTTTTTTTTAATGAAAGTATTACCAGAAGTACAATGTCAGCAGTCTACAAAATTAAAAACGTGCCAAATACAACTTCATTTGTGCACAGAGAACCACTTTCAGAATGAGAATTTCTGCTTGAATACATTATTTTCCATTATAACTTGGCAAAGAGTAGTCAGAAGCTTTTTAAGTGTTTCGCTATCAGACAGTTTTTATTGAATTTGGATTTCAAGAAAAAAATATTTCAAATATAATTGTACACCATATGCAGGCCTTTTTTTTATTTCCTGTTAGTATTAAAGTGTAATCACTTATGTATTATTTCATTTTGTTTGGACTTACATGTCATCATGTAAGAAAATGCATGATATTCAGTGTAATGTAGTCTTTTGATTAAGTAAAACAAGTGTTGTTTGCTTGTTTCAATCCGAGAATGCCGATTAGCTTTTAAAAATATGATTTTTTTTTAGTAAACCTGTACCAAAGGTTTATGCCATTAGTAATTGCAATATGCCAGGTGCAGATGTTTGCATCTCTGCTCAAAATTGATTAAAGGGCAAGTCCACCTTCATAATATTATACATGTGGATTGAGTGAATGCAGCAATCTTTAGTAGAACACATCAGTGAAAGTTGGGGGAAATCGGACAATCCGTTCAAACGTTATGAAGTTTTAAAGTATCTGCATAGTCACTGCTGGATGAGAAGACTACTACAGTGTACGATGTCACATGCGTACAACGATATAAGAAAATATAAAAAGAATTTCACAAAAATTTTACCTTTTGAAAAAAGTGCACATTTCCTCAACTCGTCACTGACGTATGTTAAGGGTAATATTATTCCCCCTTACCTTCTGAAAGAGCAAAGTCAAGTGTTCTTTTATTATGCGAGAAAGTGAAAATATCTTGAATTTTCTTTATATTTTCTTCATATCATTGTACACATGTGACATCACAAGCTGTAGTAGTCTTCTCATCCAGCAGTGACTAAGCAGAAACTTCAGAAATTCATAACTTTTAAACAGATTGTCCGATTTTCCTCAAACTCTTGCTGATGTGTTCTATTAATATTGCTGCATTCACTCAATCCACATGTCTATGAAGGTGAACTTGTCCTTTAAAAACATTTTGATTTGGCAGGGTTTTTTTTAGTTTAGATTTGATGATTTTTTTTTTAATATAATTACAAGAGCAGTATGATCCAAACTAAAACTTGTGTACAGTTAAGTGTAAAACTACAAGTTGTAAGGATCGCGCAAGCTGTCATGATTTACTTACTGTATAGGGTGCAGGTTATGGAACTATATACAACATGTAATGTGGAAAGTTTTTGTCGCAGAGTTTCTTTAAGGTATGTGCAATTAAAAGCGATGCTGTATAAATAAGTGTACCTCGCAGTTCTCTTATTTTTGTTGCAATATTGTGTGGAGTGAAAGTTCAGTTCTTGAAAAAAGATGTATTGAGTTATAATTTATCAATGATAGCGAGAACCATATTAGCCTCCAGAGAAAAAGTCATAGTAGATGTGAGTAACAGTACAACAACAAACCACAAAACATCATTGACTTTGTTGAGAGATAATTGATTAGCGTTGTGAGATGTGATTGTGATATTCTGGTTTGTTGCTATATTTAGAGTATCCTTGAGCAAGAAAAAAAAATCCTTTCAAAACAGAGGGGGATAAGCACCTAAATTGGTAACATTTTGGCTTATTTTTCTATGACAAGAACTCTTCCAATGTGGAATACCATGCAGTCTCACAACCTGAGAAGAAGAAAACTTTTTTTTTTTTTTTTTTTTTTGGGGGGGGGGATAGGGGTATTGGATTTCAGTTGATTTAAAATACATCACCATTCAACTTTGATGCCCTACATCCACTGTTAGAATAATAGAAATGAAAAGCTGATCATATTATTCTTGCTTTGAAGTATAGGAGTCATTTTGAAATTCAGCACTGACCCTTGCATGTAACGATAGGGCCCCACAGAAGATCAATACAAACTTTTCAACGACACGTGGCTTAGGCCTACTGTCATAATTTTCAGACTTTGTCTATCACACTCATTGTTCATTTTCTGTTCATGTCTAATTCCAGCATGATTTCAGCTATAATTATACAAATCTGCAATCCAGCACTCAAACATTAATGAGAATGAAATATTTTTCTTAATTAAAAAGCAAAATCTTTGCTTGTATATTCTTAAAGTTCCTTCAAATAATTCAGTAAAAAAAAAAAATGCAATAAATAAAATGAACACAATGTTGTATTGATTGCATATTCTATGGTGTACATGTGCAGTGGCAGATCCAGGGCAGACTGGATGGGTGCCCCCTCTTTATTTTTGTTAAAACAAAAGAAATAAAAAGAAAAAAAGGGGGAGCGCACGCCCCCACCCCCTGTAATTTCGTAAAGGCGCCCTCCCTTTTACAGAATTCCTAGAACTGCCCCGATGTGTAATAGAAAAACATCGCATTCACAACAAAATTTTTGATAAACTCAAAATGGATTCATTCTATGTTCAACACACACGCACGCGCGCACACATAAACATATCAGTAATCAAAACAAACAAACCAACAACGACAGCGCAGTATGTTTACGAAGCTTTGAGGAAACCACAGAAATCTATTCCGTGGGGGAAATTCGGTCCAGGCCATCACCAGATCGCGAGTCGCATCGCGAGTCGGATCGCAATTGAATCCGAGGCTTGCATGTACCGGGGAGACGAGCTCCTGCGACGAGCTTCTGCGACGCGATGCGAACGCTAAAGACTAGTTTGTAGTGTGAGGCAAGGGAAAGGCGCAGCATGGACGAAACAAGGCAAAAACGGGGCCATCGAATCAACAAGGAGCTATCTGCAGTTGATCCATTGAGCTAGATTCTGAGAGAAATGGTAATTGGTATATCCGTACTGATTAATCTGAAAAGATAACGTGTTGGCAAAGATCATCGATATCGCTTTTAATGGCAAATCTCCGGAATTCCGAATAATTAAAGGTCTCCCGTGTCGAGCGAGGTGTTGTTAGTCCCATCTGCTGGTTTCTGTGTCGAGCGCGGACTTTCTCGGCCATCTCATCTGTGAGCTGAGCTGTGCTGACTGCTGCGTTTATATCTGTGCTGTGAACGGGAGAAGTATTAAACTTGAGACAAAAATTACAAACGTTAGGTTCTACTACATAAGCTTTCATACGTTTGCAGTCGTTTAAATCAGCTTTGTTGAGCAAGTGAAAAGGTACTGCACTAAAGTCTAGACCAAAAATAATTTAATAAAAATAAAATAAACTAAATTTAATGCCTTTAATTTAATTGATCCAGCCCCTAACTTGTTAGTAGGGTAAGGGCACCAGTATTCGGTCAGGCACCGGTATTCGGTCACTTATCACTAGTCACCAGCCAGTAAGTTCAACTGTCACAACACACGCAAATCACACTAATTCACATACTTACACACTCATTCACAACAGGAAACTCCCTTAGCCCCCTCCAAAAATCCATCCAAAATCCCAAATTTTACCGTCAAAAGTGCAGAATCGGCGCTACTTTCCAAAAGCGCGCGCGGAGAAGGCCCAGTTTTAAGAGTATGGGTCGCCGAAAAAGCGCTAAAAATCGAGAAATACGCCGTTCTCTCGCGGGATTTTTCGCTTATCGCAAGCTTGGAGTGTAATGGTATCCTCAAAAACGCAAAAGAAAAACAAAATGTCCGTACGTGCCGATACAGTGTCCCAATGTACAAGGGTTGAATGCAAGTGCCGAGGCCCCAGTATTCGGTCACCAACGGTCGCCGCAACTTCCCCGATGCAATGTTGCCCCTACAAGGTAGCGCGCGTGCGCGTTTTTCAGCTGCCTTGAACACGCATTGACTTTGAACGCGCACATCGCGTGACCGAATACTGGAGCCGATGACCGTATACTGGGGAATTTTCAAGGTGAAATATTTCGCGATTTTGTGCAATTCTGTGAGATATTTAACGAAATGAAAGTTGAGATTAAAGAAATTTGATATATTTCACATACATTGCTGTAGATATGATGTATGTATGTATTATTTTAGTTTGAAAAATATTGCAAAAAAGCTTAAGTGACCGAATACTGGGGATGTTACCCTACTAAAGAATTAAAATTGCTGTCTGTCGGTTTACATATGCGTAATTTACCATCATCCTCATCATCAGCTGCTCATCCAGCAATTAACTTTATTGAGCGACACCCTCCTGTCACAGACTCCTATTCATGATGTTTGAAGAGATGAAATGATAAGCAGAACTTAGTCAGTGTGGAAGACAAGTTCAAACTGAAGTCCTAGTGCAGTGAAGAATTGAGACTTAAAATTACCTAAAATCACATTCACTGTCTTCAGCATCTTTTCTCATTTTCACGATTTTGGACCAACATTTAACAAGGAAAATTTAGAAAGTCTGCAGTAACGTTACATTGTATCTTCCATGATCTTGTGTAGGCATGCAGAACTTGACCCCAACAGTAAAATTTACTTGATAATGTAAGGTTGTAACTTGTTTTAATCCCTATTTGATAGTAAAACTAAGACTTGACAAAGCTAAGAAGAACATTGATTTTTTGTTGACTTTTCATTGCATAAGTGTAATTTCTGAATTCTGTGCTTAGATATCTCAGTACTATATAGAGTTTAGGCCTAGACCATATTGACTTGTCAAACTCTAAAGCATTTGATTGAACATACCATAATTGTACAATTTTGCTTCATAAACTTCCCCTAAAAATTGTGGTTTTCATGAAAACATTCCAAGCGGTTATAAAAAAATATTCAACAAATCCTGCCCAGCATAAATTTACATGCATTACTACACTCGTGTACAAAATAGATTCAAATGCTGATTATTTGACCAGAAAAGAATTACATGTGGCATAATTCAAGGCTCATTACTTGGCCTACTTTCATTCCTTTAAACCTTGATGCAGTAATCCCTTGTTGCAGCTCTTTTAATCGTACAAAGCTTGCTGTCATACTGGGATGAACTCGGGCTGTGTGTCATGAGGGGGTGCTATTTATGAATGTGTACAACAGTCTCATGCATTGTACAATAAAATGTGACTTTGTGAGTATTAGTGCTCAAGTGCAAGTAAAAACAGTGTGGCGTGGATCCTCCTACATGGTGACAGATCCAGCAGGAGGCTGCATTGTTCTGAGAATGGGTAGAGCAGCTCCTTGGAATATTCTATGTTGGTTCGGCAGTGGTTACTAACACTTTTACTAACCCTTTGCTGTGTACATTGTGTCCAGAGATTGTGTATTGCAGTTTTATTGAAGACTTGCTAAATTCCATAATTCGAAATTGCATCCACGTTTTCATATAGAACAGTTTGCCCTTTACATGTCAGAACAAATTTTAGATGAAAGCTTTTGCCAAGATATATGCTTTTGATATAGTTTCAAAAACAATTATGGGAAATACGGTAATTAATGCATTGTGATAAAGTAGGCTACCTTTCCTGTTCTTTCATTCAGTGCCTTGTGGACCCTTGAGAATGCTCCTGATGGAATGGGCAAGATCTTCACAATGATGGCATATCTCCGCTTGGGAAAATTGTGTCGCTGCTCTGTCAATTTGACCGGTCAAGGACGGTGAGAAAGGACAATGTCTCTTTTGCACATCTGTGCCCGATGCTCTAAGAAATTGCAGAGGTTTATTTCTGCAATGACTCTGAGACCAAACATCATGCTGCATGATCAGATACAGCAAGCACTCTTCTTCACAGCAAGCTCGTGCAGAAACTTGCCCAATATTGCTGGGGTGCAGGTGCTGTCGTCGACATTGCTTGTCTCTAAAGTGGATAAGATGGCCCAGAAGACAAAGACACGGGACCAGTGTCAGAGTGCAGCCCATACTTCAAACATATTCCTCAACAGTGATTTTGAGTCGTCACCCAGCTGCGTCGAATTTGGCGACAGTTTGGAAGTTGAGCACATACTCTCTTTGATAGGCAGACATCTGGAGGAGTTCACACCACAAGATGTCGCCACTTCCATAAACCGACTCTGGGAGTGCATTTGGCATTTTAGATCAGATGTTGATTTGTGGCTGAAGTACCTGGAGACCCTTCAGCACCACGAATTGCTGCCACAGCTTTGTGAGAAAATCTGCCTACATGCGCATTCGATGACAAATGCAGAGGCACTCAACACTCTGTACCTGGTCCTCAAATTTGGTGCACCTGGTGTGACTTCAGAAGCCATTTCTGCTCTCTATGCATCCTGTGCAAGACGAGTTCGGACGTTTGACTTGAACGATGCTGCAATGTTCATACGCTGCGCCCAATCAGTCAAGGACATACTCGATGTTTACAGCATAAACTGTGAGGAAGGTAGTGCTATAATAAGAAATGTGATCGCCCACACCAAGGATCTCCTTGGCCATGCAGACGATGAGCCTGATTCCGGAGCTATGTGCAGATTGTTGCTGGGGCTCTTGCACTGCAGTGTGGATGCCACAGAGCCACTTGTTGCTACCATCACCCAGAAGTTGTATCATGGCATTCCAGAATTGAACACCAGCAAACTCGCCCCACTCTCAAAGGCCGTGTTCCTCTTGGGCAAACATCAGAGTCCCTTTGCCGGACGGATGATGCACCGATTTGCGGAACTTCTCGACGACTTTGCAAGTCCAAGTGATTTTTCTCATATGTTCTATACACTGGCCAATTTGTCTTCCAAGGACATGGAAAGGAGGCTCACAGAGACGTTTCACACACTCTTTGTTGAAGGGGCATCCTTTGGGTTTAATGATCTTCGACGCATCATCCAAGGTTCTCTGCTTCTGAGAGATAGAGTGTGCAAGGAAAGTATCTTGCAGAAGAGTGGTCAGTTACTTCTTCCACAGATCCCAGCCATTTCCCCAATTGAACTTGCCATCATCTACGGCAGCCTGCGCAGGGTGTACCTCCAGGATTATCACTTGAGGGGTCTCCTTGAGGAGCAAGTGGAAAAACATTTCCAAGTTGCTGAAGCACCACATCAGCTGCTCGCTCTCATCGAAGTCCTCAGCCACGACCCCCCGCCTGACCTGAAGCCGCAGATCATCAAGAAAGCCATCCAAATAGTGCCATATTTATCCAATGAGAGGCTCGGACGACTCTGCAATGCAGTCGGCCGTATGAAGATCAGGTCTGGACACTTGCCTACAGTTATTGAAGCTCATGTTCTCGAGAATATAGGCAGCATTACAGATCTTGTCGCCATAAAGAATGTTTCTCATTTCCTGATGTCGTCTAAAACAACCAATGTTGAGCTCAAGAATATCTTCATTGAGAAACTGCACAGAAAACTCAGGGATGCCATCACACCAAATGTTCTTGTCTTTGCCCTGGATGCCTTGAGCAACATGGGCATCAGTGCCAAAGACATTGATCCAAGGGTCTGGGAACAGGTGTTGGTGATGATGCCAAAATTGACCGGCAATGATTTGCGGAGGGTCTTCTTCGTGCTGACTGGTTTCTCAAACAACTTGTCCCCAAAGTCTCCTGATGATCCCGTTGGTCTGCAGGTGCTGCTGAACTATGTGAGGAGATCAGTCTTTGCGACTGAATCTGCATACTTGTCACTTAGCGCCGATGATTCATGCCCAAGGAATGATGAAGAAATGCCTCACTCTCTTCCAGAACTCGATCCCTCCAGGATACGAGATGCACCCACGGCAGTAGCCTTTGCCAAACTCCTCATCCAGCACCGCATCTACAACAAACCCTTCCTCACAGCAATCGAGTCAACCGTCTGGTCTGCCATGGCCGACTTGTCGCCTTTCCACGTCAGTGACATCCTCGAGGTCTTCGTCATTGGGAATTTCCAGCCATCTGGTGAGGAGAAGTTCCTGGAGGAATTGTGTGACTCCAGAGTGTTGCCCTACATGGCAGACTTGGGGCCCTCGAGACTGATTGGCATTGCCCTCCGCTTTGCTGCCCTCCAGTACTTTCCCATGCAGCTCCTCAGCACCATTTTCAGCATAGACTTCTTGCGGACAATGGAGAAAACATATGGTATGTAGAAACACCAAGAAATAATGTTTCATCACAAAATGTGCTTTATAATCTGTCTCATTTTCAGCACTTTCCATATAGGTACCTTCAAAGAGACAGAAATTGGAATCTTTATCTAACTTTTTTACTCTTACATGCGTGACATCTCAGCAAAGACTTCTGATAGTGCTGATATTTGAAGATGTGAAAGAGTAGGCACTTCTGTCCATAAGGAAAAATGATGCATTTCAAGGTTTTGCAATTTCTCTGCATGCAGGATGAAAGAAAGTCATGTTTGAAATTGCCTTTGGTAATTATGTTACCGGTACTGCAACTTATATGTAGATGAGCTTTGTGATCTCATTCTGTTTGTTGTTGTTGTTGTTGTTGACTTCTTCTTCTTCTTCTTTTTTTTTTTTTTTACTCTGCTAGTAGTAGAGCAGATAAGCCCTCAAAATCACGTGAATTGTGCAAAATTTGACTAAAGCATGAAACTTTCACCAGTGTTAGTACATACTATAAGATTTATTTTAAGATCGGGAGGTAAGTCTGATTTGACCTCTGATGACCTCCAGAGGTCAATGTACTTTAGATATCAGAAAATCGATGTTTTTAGACATTTGCAAATGATATATGTGGTTATGTTGCACTAAACATGCATTTATACCACAGAGAAATCATTTCCAGATTCAACAGAGCACTGACAGGTTTTTACCTTTGACCTCTGATGACCTCCAGAGGTCAATGAACTTTAAATATCAAAATATCGATGTTTTTAGACATTTGTGAATGATATATGTGGTTATGATTCGCTAAACATGCATCTATACTTCAGGGAAACCATTTTCTGATTCCACAGAGCATTGACAGGTTTTAACCTTTGACCTCTGATGACCTTTGGAGGTCAATGACCTCAAAATATCATATTGATCTGTGATGTCATCGGTTAATGGTAACCATTGTTAAGATGTACAAAACAAGCATATCTGTCTTACAAGGAAATTGTCTTCATATTCTAAAGAGCAGACAAGTTTCTACCTTTGACCTCTGATGACCTTGAGAGGTCAATGCATCAGAATATCAGAATATTGAAGTATGACATCATTGGTGAAAGGTCAAACATGGTAAGGATGTACAAAACAAGCATATCTGTGTACAATGACATCGTCTTCATATTCCAAGGCACACAGACGAGTTTCTGCCTTTGACCTCTGATGATCTCGAGAGGTCAATGACCTCAAAGTATCAGAATAGTTTGGCATCATCAATGGTAAACATGATGATGTTTTAGAGAGCACTCGTAGGCCCTGTTTATTAACGAGCCATTACCGTTCACCTATGAAAATCACACAAGGTCAAATACCTCGAATGAAATGTGAGGATGTTAATATTGATATTGCGATAGTTAATAGTTAATAATTGTTTATAATGTAGGGCTTACAAACCATGCATTTCTGTTACCAAAAAAGTGGCTACTCATTCCGCAGAACTTTTCTGGTAATTATCTAAGTCGGGTATGTGCACAGAGCAAGGGGTGTCGATCTGTTTTCACGTGGGGGGGGGGGGGGAACTTGGAAAATATGTAAAAGCATAAGTTCATGCATGGTGCAAAGGAATGAAGCGGAGGGGGAGGGGGAGGATGTGGGTGGGGGATTGGATTTTTGCAGGTTTAGACCTGAAATCAGTGATTCAGTGTAGCTCTTGTTTAATGTGTGCGTCATCACTTACTAGTATACGGAAGTTGATGGGGTGTGGGCGCATCTCACCTACCCTCCTCCCAAAGACGAAGTTTTTTTTTTTTTTTTTTTTTTTTTAAGAATCTGATGCATACGTTTTGGGGAATATTTGGAAAATTATGGATCACCAAGGTGTACCAAGTCTATATGGATGGGAACCCAGCAAGCGCAGCGTTGGCGAGGGTAGGGTATTCCACTCCCATTCGACAGAGATCTTGTATTTTGAGAAATGAGATTCAACGACCTGGCACACAGGCGCTTTTGAAGGACTACCTCGAAATTTGTATCAAAAAGGTGTAGTAAGTCAGCCATCTATGGAGGAAGACCAATCCACAGAAGGATGTGGGTGGAGGTATCCCCCTCCCACATTATGGAGCTTTTGCATTCTTTTGTTTGCAATTCAATGATCTCGTGCCACTCTTGGTTGAACTACCATTTTGAAAAAAAAAGTCCATACCCAATGTGTAGCCATAATCAATGCATGGAGGAGAGGTTGATACAGCGAGAGGAGGGTATGAAAGGGGCTGTCCCCCAATCCTTCCCATGCGAGGGAGCCTTTGCAGTAAGAATAGGAATGTAAAAAAAAAAAATCTAGTATACACATTTATGATGGAATATTTGGGAAATTATCAGTAAAAGGAGTGTACCAAATCTAAGGGTAGAAACCGAGGAGGGATTGTTAATTGAAAGATACACTACCCCCTCCAACAAGAGGGATTTTCTTTAATATGTCGGAACTGAAATTAAAGATCTAGTACATACTTTGTGATGATATAGAACAAAAATGGGACAAAAGCACTTAGCGTATATGGAAGGGGACATAACGAAAGATAGTGTGGGAGAGGGGGTATGCAAAGGAGATTCTGCCTTTTAATCTGGTGCATACTATAGCTAAAATGTTCAGTGACAATTCATTTTCTGTCAAAAAAGTGAAGAAAAAAATCTCAATCTCAGGAAATACTTGGAGGCAAAGTTTTATGTCCCCACCATTCCCCCTCCCATATTTTCTCGGGAGGCGGGGCAAATGCCTCTTGCCCTCCAAAATGAACAATCGTGCATATATAGAAAAGCCTTTTCATCTTTGGAATTCAAATAAAAATATCTCTTAAAAACATTTTTCATAGAATAAGGGAAATTATCATTCCCCAAAGTATGTTATATCTGTGGAAGGAACCAAGCAGGGGGAAGGAGTCTATCGAAAGGAGATATCCCCTCTCACAGAAGGGAGATTTTGCATTTCAGAATTAAATTTTAACAATCCGATGCACACTTAAAGTGAAAAACTTGGGCAGTTTTCTGTCTAAAAAGCAAAAAAACAAAAAACAACAACAAAAACTAACAACAACAAAACATAGTCCACATCTCAGAATTTAATGGGGTGGGGGTCAACTATCCCTGCCACCACCCCACCCCTCTTCCAAACTAATGCCCCGGTATGTGCATGTGTTTTATTCCACTTGTTGAAAAGAAGAGAGAGTTTTAAGAAACAATATTGTTCAGTGGTCGCTATCCCAGTCAAGTAAATTGTTTATCAATAGGTGATTTCCTTCACCTGTATACCTTAAGATACCCGTATTTGCCTTGCACGTTATTACATCTATTTCTTTTTCAGTATTCTCGTTTATATTTTGATGTGAAAGTTGTTTACTTTGCCACGATTTTATTTGTACATAGAAAAAATAATCCAAGACTGAAAATGAAACTGATACAATATCTAATGATTGACATGATGCACATATTGTGTATTTCTATATAAAAGTGAGCAATTCAAAAGGCGTGTACTCATTTCACATGAACATTAGCGATGATCCTCTGACCTCTGGAGGATATTGAAAGATATGCATCAAAATGTAAGAATATTGATGTCTGGTCTCATTGGTTTGTAATGGCCTGCTGCTTATGAAATAATAATTATATTTTAAAAAAATGCATTTTGTGTGTGTGTGTGTGTGTGTGTGTGTGTGTGTGTCCAAAATTGTATGCAGAGTATTCCACACACAGTTCAATTTTGACTTCCATCTAGGACAATGAGCGGTTACTTTTTTCTCAACTACACTGTAATATCAAAATCTATTGAAAAAACACGGTGGCGGCTGGGTCTAACACATTATCATTCCTTTTCGTTGGAGATCCATGCGGGATGGTCAAAACAAACATAAAAATAGATATCTCAGACCTAGTTGTTATAACAAAGCATCATATCCTCATATACCCAACCCAACCCTCTATGCCCAGACAATGTAAACCACCCCATGGACTTACTTGGAGCTTTAGAATATCCTTTGTCAACAGAGAGAGACATCCAAACCTTTGCAGTGCCAACTAAGATCTGCCATGGAACTGATTGGTATTGGCTCTGCATCATTGACAGCAGATCTCGTTTCCTATTCTCCTCCTCCTCCTCCTTCTTCTTCTTCTTCTTCTTCTTCTTCTTCTTCTTCTTCTTCTTCTTCTTCATTATACTGTGTAATCTTGTAATATTCTGCCATGGAGCCTTTTCTTAATTGGTTAAAGAAGGTATCCAAAGAGCTATATGAAGCAAAAAACAACAAACAAATGCAAAAACAAAAAGAGAGACATATGTATCTTTAATAACAGAACTGAATATTGAGTATCTCTCTCCTGAAGTGTTTCAAAGAGATACAAGAGACAGTGGTGGAGAGTAGCCGCCACCTTTTTTTGGAGTAGGCCTACTTTGTGTTCTTGCAAATGATGCCTGATATTTTTGGTCATTTGCCCTTTTTGAAGAATGCAGCAATAGAGCCACAACTTCCTGCGGAGTGGATATTGTGGGGTTCTTGATGCAGAACATCATCGCTGAATTTGCCTGAGCTGTAATTTCTTACAGGGATTGCCATTGTAGTTTTGTTTTGTTTTGCTTTGTTTTGTTTTTCAAGTGTGGCTGTAACACTGCTTGTTTTGCATATGATGGTCATTGCAGCTAAAGAGTGCATATCTTCTCTGGATCATTCCAAACTTCATGATGTTTCACCTGGGTGAATGGATCCCAGATGATGCATGCATTTTCCAGGACAGTCCTGAGCGGCATGGAGTAGCAAAACACCTGAACTTTATGATACTCGTATCTTCGTCAGGAGAGAGTCTTTGGTTGAAGTACAACCTATTTAAGCTGCTGTGGCGATTTGATTCCAGCTGAGCCTCCTATTGGAACTCCAAAATATTTTGCACAATCCGCTTTCTCCATGGTTTGCCATGAATGCTTATCTATTCCCTGGGTAGGTCTCGGATGGCAATGGCTAGTTGCAATACACAGGATTGCTTCATGTGGAATGCATGTTGGGCCTCACAGTATGTCGAAGTTTTCAAGATGGTCCATGATGTCGCAGCTGTGGACTGTATACTCCAGGACCATGAGTCATTCATCGCAGTCATACTGTAACAACCCACCAGCTTTACACTGGCCAATACAGGCCCACCAGCTGGAAACTATGCAAATATTGCCCATGAGCTTGACACTTAGGCAAACCAATCCCATAATGAGTCCGACAAATGGGGGAAAAGATCTATGAGACTTACACTGGATAGATTAAACACTCTGTATATCAGTCTCGTGGGCCTTGTTTTCCTCGAGTGTCGAGATAATGGCCATATTTGCTAGTCTACATAACTAACCCAAACATAACAGTTGTATTTGAGGTCACTGCCATCACTCAAGAAACTTAAGCTTTATTTCTGAAGTAATTGACCTCTCACATTTCAGAGACCTGTTACTATAAACCAATGCTCTGTGGAATATGCATACATACTTTGATCAAAACATCAATGCGTGATTTGTACATGATTAAGCATTTACGATTACACCAATGAAGCCAAACATCAATACAGGTAAGCCTACACACGTGACCTCAGTGACCTCTCATTGTCCTGAGAGGTCAAAGTTGGATATAATGCACAGGCTAATGACCAATGTTCCATGGAATGACAAGATTCTTCTATTATAGCATAAATGATTGTACATCGGGTATTACAAAGTTGACCATTGACTATACATAGAATATCAATATTCTGATATTTTGAGGTCATTGACCTGTCACCTTCCTCAGAGGTCAAAGGTAGAGACACGTGAGTAATTTCTCTTGCTCTGTGGAACAGGAAAACAATTCAATTGTAATACAAATGAATATAACATCTAAATCATGTTTGTCATCAACCAATTGCACCAAATATCAATGTTCTGACATTTTTAGGTCATTGGCCTCATCATAGGTCATCTGAGGTCATCAGAGGTCAAAGGTAGAAATCTGACTCGAAAGGCTCAGTGGAACATTGAGGCAATTCCTCTTACAAAAATTAGTTTTTAGTACATAATTATCGTGTTTCAGTTATGAGTGACGCATTAAAATATCAATTTTCTGACATTTTGAGGTCATTGACCTCTTAAGGTCATCTGAGGTCAAAGATAGAAACCTGTCAGGGCTCTGTGGAATATAAAGGCAATTTCACAGTAACAAAAATTAAGTTTTAGTACATCATTACTGTGTTTTATCATTAACCAATGATGCAAAATATCAATTTTCTGACATTTTGAGGTCATTGACCTCTGGAGGTCATCAGAGGTCAAAGGTAGAAACCTGTCAGGGCTCCGTGGAACATAAAGACAATTTCACTGTGACAAATATTAAGTTTTAGTACATCATTACTGTGTTTATCATTAACCAATGACGCAAAATGTCAATTTCCTTAGATTTTGAGGTCATTGACCTCTAGAGGTCATCAGAGGTCAATTCAGACTTACCTCCCGATCTTAAAATTAATCTTATAGCATGTACTAACAATGGTGAAAGTTTCATGCTTTAGTCAAATTTTGCACAATTCTTCGGCTTATCTGCTCTACTATAGTGTCAAGAAACTTATCTAGCCAGCTCCAAGATCTGAATCGCATTGTGTGCCTGGACTTCCCTGAGCTCCGAGTGCCTTGGTTCAGTCAGCAGGTTGCTCACAAAGCAGGTGAGTTTTATATGATAGGCAGTGCTCTAGTCTGACTTTGTAAAGCCTGGTTGTTTGGACTCACTCTACCATTGGTAGTAAATGCTCTATGGATGAGATGGAAGTAAATATGATGTGCAACTTTTGACTTCAGATCAGAATGTATTCACATGTCAAACAAACATTGATAATGGTGTGGGGAGAGTTACGCATCTTGCCAAGAGTTATTCTAGCTTTGTTAAACCTGTCATGGTCATTTTTTTTTTCTGTTTGGTAAACAGTTTGAACAACGTTACTATCTCCCCTGTGTCTTCCCCACCACACCCCCCCCCCCCCTCCTCCCAATATTAGGTATCTAGTCCAGTTGGGTTTGGAGTTTGAAAGATATGTAAATTATCAATGGCATTAGGATCTTTAAACATTTGACAGTGTCTGCATGCATGACTGTACCTTTCATTTCATGTTTATGTGTTATGATGGTGTAATGAATTTCATTCAGCTTTCTGTGACCATAGCAGTGTGTGTTTGCATCATGATTTTTTATTCATCTCTTCTCTGTTCTTTCTTTAAAAAAAAAAAAGCACAAAAGCAACTCTCCGCCAAAGGTACTGTGCCTTGCCACAAGTTTTGCAACATTTATTTGCTTTTCTTTCTCAAATTGATTCCATTTTTCTTGGTCTTGTGTTCACGCATTACATTTGTATTATGTGTAACTAATAATCCCTAGGTTTTTGTGAACACTCATCCCACTTTGTTTACACTCTGTAGAAAGTATGAAAGTATTGCTTAAAAGAGATGGAAAGATAATCTTGATTTTTGAAATCTAAATATGAATTTTTGACTGGAACTGGTAGGAAATCTAGACATGGTGCATTCTGCTTTAAGGCTGCATTTTACTAACTATGCTAAAAAAATTGACTTTCCCTTGGCCATTCTTCTTCCATTCTCAAACTTTGAGATCAACATAAGAGGTCTTCTGAGGATGTGATGTGTCACCACATTGCTTTAAAAAAGCTGCAAAAATAATGCAGACATAACTGCAAGCCAGGTGGTCTAGCTAAAAATTAGAAGAGTCTGTCACCTGTTTCAGCAATGGATGAAAAGGAAATTGGTGATTTAATACCATATACTGTATGTCATATATTTCACAAGCATAGTAATTCCCAAATCAGAACTTGTAAGACCAACTTGTGAGTGGTTGATATACATTGTATGTGATCGAGAACTTCCAGGAGGAAATGAAAATCAAATAGCATATACCTTTTCAGGAGAAAATCAGCGTCTTCCCATCCAAAGACCAACATTGCATGTCAATATTTTTTTGAATGGTCAGTTTTGCAGATATCGGTCGGCTTCTTAAATTCATGAAATCAAAACAAGACAAAAACACACACATAGTGAAGTAGGTTGTGTATACAGCAGTACATCTGAATTCTAGGCATACAATGTACAAGTGTAATTCTTTGGTAGCATCAGAACTGTCTGACCTCATTACTGTTTATTTCAACTCTTGCATGGCATGGCATTTGCTGTTCCTGAAAAATACTGTTTTACAAATCAGGCATTAAAGGACAAGTTCACCTTCATAAACATAAGGATTGAGAGAATGCAGCAATATTTAGTAGAACACATCAGTGAAAGTTTGAGGAAAATTGGACAATCGATGCAAAAGTTATGAATTTTTAAAATGTTTGTGTTGGAACCGCTGGATGAGAAGACTACTAAGGCTCGTGATGTCATATGAGTACAACAGTATAAAGAAAATGTAAAGAAAAATTCAACATATTTTCACTTTTTTCGCATGATAAAAGAGCACTTGACTTGCCTCTTTCTAAAGGCAGGGGGAATAATATTACCCATAACATATGTCAGTAACGAGTCAAGGGAATGTGTACTTTTTTCAAAAGATGAAATTTTGTAAAATTTTCTTTATATTTTCCTTATATTGTTGTACACATGTGACATCATACACTGCAGTAGTCTTCTCATCCAGCGGTGACTGCACAAAAACTTCAAAAATTCATAACTTTTGAACGGATTGTCCGATTTTCCTCTAACTTTCAATGATGTGTTCTACTAATAGTGCTACATTCTCTCAATCCTTATGTTAATGAAAGTGAACTTGTCCTTTAAACTATAACCATTTTACTGAACATGACATCTTTTAGATTAAGTTTTGATGACTGTAAGTAATTTGTAGTCAGTAATTGAGTTTGTTTTGGCCAATAAACATCTGGTATAAGGAATTGTATAAACTTAGATAATGAAGTCAAACGTTTGAATGAAGAGGTGAGCTTTAAGTCGGGGGAATGCATTGCTAAGTTTCATAATGCAGAGCTGAAAGTTAGTGTGGCTTGATTCCAAAAACTTGTGAGCCATAGTCTCTATTCGAGTTGTCATCAATGAGAGATCCAAATTCAATATCTCTTCACTTCATACACCTTTGTTTCAAGTAACAAGCATTTAAATTTTTGCATTTTGGTCTATTAACTCTACATTGTACTATTGTAATTTTTATAGCTCAATACGGTGTGTTGTCTTTATGGGCAGCTTTCATGAGATTTTCATCTATAATGCAAATATCTGTCTTTCATTATACCCAGACCCATTGGTTATCAGTTTGCCTCTCATTGTCTTTTCATGACTGCTGTTGTTTGTGGGGTTTTCACTTTGTTTTGTTATGTTTTTTTTTTTGCACTTTTTCTTACTGATAATGCATTTATTTTCTCTTGTTACCACAAGTTAGAGGTGTTTTTTTTTAGTGCGTTGTCACTATTTTGCCTTGTTTCTATCTTCTGCAGCAACATAATCACCTTTTGCCATCACAAAAAGTGTAGCGTGCTACTTACCATCATATTTCAATTCATCTTTTCATGACTTACTTCAACAATGTTTCAGCCCCACGTTTTCACGACATATTTCACCAAAATTGCATGTTAATAGACAGATACACTGTGTAGGCTGATGTTGTATGGGCGGTACTAACAATTAACAATCTGCAATACCCATGGTGACTGACATTTTCATTAATAACTGTCATTTTGATTCGTGTCAGGGAGATCCCCACTGCACTACCTGAAGCTTGATGTAGAGTCTGTTCTCGTGGACATCCTTGGGGGACCATCTTTCTTGCGTAAGAATGCTGTGACTCCCTATGCGTACACTATAGGTGAGTACTGACCATTCAAGCTACAATCTTTGTCAGATTTCCACCATAAAAATCTGTGATGCAAATTAGTACATCTGAACAACACAAGAATAAACAAAGAAATGTGTGTTTCAAATCTTTAATAATCTGTAGCAAATTTATAACAGTTTTGCAAGCATATGCACTTGTTATTGGGGTTTTTTTTTTTGTTAAAAAAAATATATTTTTTGTTTCTATCAAAAATGGAAAAATGACTGAACGAATGAAAGAGTGAATCACTGGTAGCTTTATTTTAGGATTAATTATTGTAGATGACAATGCATCTTTTTATATATACATGTATATATATTTGTAAATCTTAATAGCTGGAGCAAAATTCAAAATACAATCAAATGAAGGTCATTCCATTGTCATCACAGGACATTTACATTCATTACAGAAATCTATTTGATTTTGCATTTTTGCTTTCAAAACAGGTTTTTGCAATTGCCATCAAAACTGTTTCTGTCATATATCCTAAAGTAGTGACATGATTTGTTCATGTGAGAATCTGTTACTGTAAAAGCTGTAAGTGTTATTTTCAAAAGGGTTTAGTTTTCATAATTTTTTGAATTACTGTTGAGCTGCAAAATCAAGAACACACAAAAATATTGCATGGCACAGTTGAGTGGCAGAGTGAACTACAGCATCACTGTCAGATCAGGAAAAACAACATCTCACGAAAATGTCTGTGACCTCATTCTTGAAAGTATCTGTACGCAAATATAACAGCTTTTACAGTACACTTGTATATGTATGTATCAACTTTTCAAGTTTGCCCCCAACACTATTAGCAGACTCGTAGTAACAAGCTATTTTGGTCTTTTCCTACTGAAACCCGATGGCAGATTTTGAATGCCTCCTGGACAGCAGTGGCAACCCTGTCGAGTACATAAATCACAGCTCACTCGGAAGTCGAGTGTCGAGGCAGGATGAGGTTGGAGCTGTCCAGCACTCTTCGAAGATGGTCACACCAGACACGGGCAGTCTGCCTGGTGTTCATAGGTATATACAATATACTTGGTGTGTTGGGATAAGAATGGTGCCAAGCAGTTTGGATAATGCAAGTCAAGGTATTACTTTGCAATATGAATACAGAAGACTCCTGTTATGATGAAGTCCTCAGGACCACTAATTTTTTTTTTTTTTCCGATATATCCAAATGAATAAAGTGTATAAAGATGTCTAGATGATAATTTTGGGCCCTGAATTTTACTTCATTCGTATCGGAAATTTTGTTATAACCATGTTCGTTATAACGGGAGTGCACTATTATAGTTATTATCCAGATAGCAGAGAAGCCAGATATTATATTTTACAATATTTAGTATGTTTCTATGTCATCAAAGAATGAGAGCCTTTTTTATATTAGATATATTTTGGGGGATTGTGAATAGAATTCAGCTGCTTTGTATCATAAATGTACAATTTTCCCATTATAAAGGGGGTGGCTAGTAACTGATCAGTGGGAATCAGTGGGAGTGCTGGGGGATGATTGTTCCAATCCTTGTGGGATTCATTTAAGAGTACATTATATATCTATTGTGTGAAAATGATTTGCTTCAGAATGGTCTCACTGATTCCCACTGATCAGTTACTAGCCATCCCCTTTGAATTAAGAGTGATTTTTTGCTTCAGTTTTTTTTCTTCTGAATGTGCATTGGTATGTTTTGTCATATGCAGTAGTTGGCACCAAGGAAATATAATATTCATCAAATATGATCACATTTTTATCAGGGATGTGATAAAGCAATTTGCTTGTCAGAGCTTTTTTTTTCACCACAAGGCACTGCTTTGTTGTTGTTGTTTGCTTTTTTTGTTGTTTTTGGGGAGGGGGGTTAACAATATCTAAGAGTTCTGCTTTAAATCCGCCGCAGAGAAGGGTGCAATGAAAGGAAGGAACACAGTCATACATGTAAACCTGTGATCCCCTCTGGTCAGCCGATCTCAAGTTGATACCAAAATTTGTAGAAATCTTTTGCACAGAACTGAAAGGGTCGTAATCATGTCTCTTTTATTTACAAGATGTAACAGGGAAGTGGATGTACTTCAAACAATTTAAAAGGGTATTTCACTGGGTCATATTTTTTAATAAGCCAGTGAATGACTTGTTTTAATAGGCAATGTACTTGTTTATCGCCATTGAGGTGTCCCTTATTTGCTGTAGTTGCTGGGAGTTCCACAGCTTTCATTTGCACTGTAGACTAAAACTTTTTGAAAAAAAAAATGCAAATGAAAGTATTTTATTTGCAGACTAAGCTGTGACACTTAAGATGTAAGTGCATGTATGTCATATGGTTTTATTTCTTTCATTGCCTTAACTCTTCAAGAGTTGCCATAGATATCATCCGTCCGACTGACTTGTGTTCCAATATCACCCGCGTCAGCAGCTGGGTGGAAATGAAACGGCGCCATCTAGAGATGCTGGGCTACGAGTACACCACGGTGAGTGTGTGCACAAGGCTACATATTTGAGGAGAAATATTTGTGTTTAACCCTGAAAAAGGCCTTCTCCCTTGTTTGTGTGTGTTTGTGCTTGTTTGTATGCAGGGAGTGAAAATTCGCAAGTCTGTTGAAGTCATTCCATCTTAGTGCATTGTTGCAAGGATGGTTTAGGCTTTGATGTTCCTGTATATATAAACTAAATGTAAAGTACCAAAATTAATATGGCAGCAATACATAAATATGAAAGTACCACCAAGGAATAGTCTTTAATACACAGTGACCAGTTTTAGACATATTACACAGTACCAATCACACAGACAGCTACCAGAATATGGGGGACGGGGCAACGTAGGCCATTGTTTTGTGCTAATTCTGAATAGGAGGGTATAATATGTAGGCAAATCAGTCTTTTTAATCTATCTGTGAAGCTTTTCCAAGACACTAAGTTTGCATAGACTTCAGAGATTTTTTTTTCCCCCAAATGTACAAGAGTAGGAATGTTTGGTATCGGTCACTGGATTAACCCTTAAAGGGTGTGTACAGTTCTGGTCGAGGTTAGGATTTAGCTTTTAACGTTTTGTGAGATATTGAGAAACCACTCTATGAGATGTCAAAGAGCATGCAGTTCTTAGGGGTGTCAAAAGTTTATTCGATGAAAAATCGGTTTTGAAATGGCTGAGATATCCAAAAACAAGGTGAAACAAAGAGATCCTAATAAAGTTGTGGCATGTCGCCTTTTATTATTAGCACTTTTTTAGATATCTCAGCCATTTGAAAACCAATTTTCATCAAATAAACATTGAATCCTTCTTAAAATTACATGCTCTTTCATATTTCATGAGAGGTTTTTCATTATCTCACTTAGGAATGTTCAAAACATGAATCCCCACCTCAACCAGTACTGTACAGTCCCTTTAAAGTGCTCTATTTGTCGGTTGGCCACCCACTGGAGTGCTTTTTTACCGATTGGCGAAGATGTCTGGGATCTAATTGTCAGTGAATACAGATTACCTAATCCCCTTAATCCCTACTGTGTCACCATGGTCTTCCTGTTACACTTACACTCATTGCTCCACCTGAGTGGGCTTTCTAACTTTACGTCTAGGACAGATTTGAAGGTATTGTTGACTGCTGATCAAAAGGCTTGGCAAGGACATGCCCATATTTTTTTCCATGAGTGTTTACATGTGAACACAAATACACACATGCATACATGGGTGGACAATCTTCAATCGTACCTGTGTGATATTCTTGTTTTGAATTTTCTTACAAAACGAATAATTTGCATTGTGATCTTTCCTGTCCATTTTGAGAAAAGTGAACTTTTGCTCTAACAAAAATATCTAATATTCCTAGTATATAAAACGCGCTGTTCTTAAACACGCTATCAAGAAGTCAGGAGCTGTTCGACTGTATACCAGCATGCACACAGAAGAATTTTTGAGGGATTATCATTTTATACTTTTCAGGATGATTTCACTTGTTCAGTTTATATATTCATGCCACCATCATTCAATCACCACAGATTCCCTACACGGATTGGAGTCGCGACCTCCTGTCGACCTTCCAGGCGAAGCGACTGTACCTCTCGGACCTGGTGGGGGGCAACCTGCCCCTCCTTGTGGCAGAGACAGAGGAGGATGCCAAGGCAGCAAGAAGGAAGCCAAGGAGAAATGAGGACATGGTCGACAGGATGCTTGAAGATTGGGGGGAAATGGAAGATGACAAGTAGAGAATCATCATCATCATCATCATCATCATCATCACCACCATTACCACCATCATTGCCATCATCACTATCATCATCGATGTCATCATCATCATCATCATCATCATTATCATCATCATTGTCATCATCATCATCATCACCATCATTGTCATCATCACAATCACCACCATCATCACTATCATCATCGATGTCATCGTCATCATTATCATCATCATCACCATCAGGAGCAACAGCATTGCCATCATCATCACCATCAACGTCACCCCCGCCTTTTCAAACATCGTTGCCAAGGCATCCAAAGCTGTGAAGTCATCATTTAGGGAAGTGACCTGTCCCAGAGATTGAAGATCATTGTTGAATCTTAGATCCTATAGTCAGGACTGACTTACGCTAATGGGAAATGAAATACTGGTAAAGTACATGTAGTTCAGAAAGAGAAGAGGACAATAAGAGATAGATATATTTCTGTGGAGGAGAGGATTACTTAAGACAGACCTTTCTGGGCTAGTTTGAGTGTTATCACCGTTGATGACTGGAATAGACTGCAGCTGATTCTTTGTATTATGCAAGGGGGACTTCTGCATGATTATGTGTATTGTAAGTCTTGATCAGAGACTACATATACACCTAGTATAAAAAAGTATGTTGATATGTGAGATCCCACCTGCATGCATGCACATATTAAATTTATTTACTACTGTACATGTGAGTCTCAAAGGTGCCCTCCATGATAAGTCAGCAATCTTCTATCAACTTTTTGTGGTATTCTGACCCTTATGAGCAATATTTTTCGGATTCAATATGTCCAACAAGCAGAAGAAAGAATTTTCCTGTTCTTGTGAGTGTGTGTGATATCAAGCTACGAATGCAGCAGTAGACAAAATGACTGGTCTAAAAAAGCCTTGTCAAGGCTTTCGGGTCTGACCTTGGATGGCTTGGCCTTTTCAGTAGCTGTCCTTCCATAAATGCATGCAGAGGATTGAATCTTTTCTTGTAAAACCCAGTATTGAATCTGTTCTTGTAAAACCCAGTGAGCCCAGGGGAATTTTGTTACAGAAATTATCATCTTGCGATCGTCAAATTGGCACCTCTTAGTTTCACTGCTCATCTTGTAGTAGAAATTAATTAGATAGAACTGGGGGAATTCATTGAATCTGCACACGACCAGAAAGAAGTATAAAAAGGAATTGCAAATTTGAGAGAGACATAAGAACTTTTCTCTTATAAAATGTGTTACCAATTTGAGAATCACTTACAAATTTAGCAATTAAGAGGTTTGTGCAAATTGGAACAAATTGTTAATTAACAACAAAATGCTGAAACAGAGAATGATTTTGACTAACTTTAATGAATACTTAAACAGTGACTAGTAAAAATTATAGTGATATGATGGCTCAACCAGCTGTGATCAGATCTTGGGTTGCTCCTCGAGTGCATGGATGAAATTGCTGCATGCTGAGAGGAGGAAGTCTCTATAAAGAATGTGCAAAGACCCCTCCCTTGGGATCTCCACTCACACTTTCTACTTTGCTGGCTAGGTATTCATATGAAAAAAATATATATCTACCTCACATGGGATTGTGAGGACTTAAAGAGGGCTTATCAAATTCTAATGGCCTTCAGTGAAAGTAAAAACCACAATGTCTGTGACCTTAAGTACATGGATCTACTTTATTTTCTATTGCACCAAAGACTTTGTTGAACAATGGTGTAGCCACCCAGTGGTTGAAATGAATACTTTTAAGTGTATTGTTATAGGTATTGGCAGGAAGTTTATTTTTTTATGAAAGCTTTAGGATTGTAAAGAAGAAATTGAAATACCATCTTACGAGAGTTTGTACATTGTACTTCCCAAATGCAAGCATGATTACAACTTTTCCATTGCTGTATGCCTTGATTGTTCTATAGTAGTTAAAACAAAACAAAAGCTTTGCCAAAGTACCTTCTCTGTTTTTGTTTTTGCCTTATGTTGTTGTTGTTATTGTTTGTCTTGCAATATGAAAATGACAACTGTATCACTTTTGGTAATTTTCATGGATGTCCCAGACATTTGCTTTCATGTTAGCAGGCGACCTACATGTAACAGTCTGATTATTTGGTGCAATAATATTTTGATATTTCTGAGCAAATGGTATCTATTTTATGTAGTGCATTTTCTGGACAAAAAAAAAATTACTTCAGTAAGCTTACCTTCAATATCCCTAAATCTAATAGTATCTATTTTATGTAGTGCATTTTCTGGACAAAAATTACTTCATGTGAAGGCTATGAGCTTACCTTCAATTTACCTAAATCTGTCATGGTCAACACACACAGGCCCTGTGATTACACTATACCAGCATGTGAATGTGTATTATGCTTCAAATTAATTTCTGTACTAAATGGAGTGCACAATGCACTTTTGTTGTGTTTAGATATCCTAAGTTTTTTCATCCCAAATCCAACTGGGAAGTAGTTTTCTTCTATTGCAACATCCTGTGTTTTATTATCTGTCAACACCCATGTCAAGATAAAAGTACTGGCGGAATTTGACTTATGAAAAAATATACAGAAAGAGAGAGAATATGTCTCGTTGAACTTTGGAAACAGTGTAAAACCCACTCACTGTGTTTGTGGGTTTAAACAGTTCCAAAGTAAAACTTGCACTTCCATCAATAGAAATTGCCATACATTGGGAATCCAGGAACCTTTTACAGAAGTTTTATTTCAGTTACGATGAACTTTTATGTAAAATGATGAGATAGTTGATTTTGTTATTTGGTTTTATTTTGCATTCTTTTATGATACTGAATGTTCGCCTGCATTTAAATTTCGCGAATTTCGCGAGAGCCAAGATTTGCGAAATTAAAATGCACGTGACAGTTCTTGTCTACACTATATGCATTGAATGTTAGAGGCAACTCGCGAAAATTTCATGCTGCGAAAAAAGCCATTGGCTCCAATTCGTGAAAATTTCATGTCGCAAAAAATATTGTGTTTTATAGTAGTTTCTAACTTCTATGTGCAGAAAGGTGATTCATATAATATGCAAAATGTGCCCTCATGTAATGTTGGACATCTAAACCTTTTATTTGGAAATTCAACTTGAGTTAAAAGAGTATAATGTTGCAGGTTATATAGACACCTCTCGTGAAGAGCAATTATGATATGAAATATATCTACAGCATATAATATTTTTAAATGTTTGGCTCCATGGCTGTTTGTGCTGTGTTTGTGATGTGTACCTGAAAAGAGATAGTGAGTATATGGAAGAGAGAGGGAGAGAGATGATAGAAAAAATTCAAAGGAAGAGATCAATATAAGGCGTTATAATTAGTCCAACAAATTACATGGTTGCACCAAATTTGCAAGGCTTCATGCACCTCCAGAGATATGGTATAGTGTTGGTCGAGATTGGGATTCAGATTTTAACTTTTTTGGACAATGTCATTAGAAACCATGCCTTTGGAATATTAAAGAGCATTATGATTTTAAGAGGATTTCAAAATTTATTTGATGAAAATTGGTTTTAAAATGGCATGGCAGAGATATCCTATTAGGACCACTTTGTTTTTGGATATTTTGGCCATTTCAAATCTATTTTCATCAAATAAACTTTGGTGCTTTTTCAGCATCATAATCTGGCTACATGGTGCTTCGACTTTGAGATGTGTTAGATTTACTATACACATGAGAAGTAACATCAGCAACATGCACAGAACAGAAAAGATAAATGATTTCTGAATTAAGAAGAGCAGAGAGAAGGGAAACCTGAAGATCGTTTCCACTTTTAATACCATTATTGAAACTCAAATTATAGGCTGTACATGATAATGAAAAGGATTAATTCTGCGCATTATTTTGGGTCAGAATTGAACTTGAAACTACAATGGGGCCCACTGATTTGGCCTTGTGCATTTGACAGTTATGATGAAAGAAAAAGCCATAAGATGCGGATGTTGGCTTAACTTGTGACTGAAAACATGTCTAAAATTTGTGGATTGGCAGCTATTCGAACTGGATAATTGATAAAACACATTGGAATGGTTTTGAATCCAGGAATACATGCATCAACTCAAACCGAAATACCGGCCACACGAGAAGAATTCCTTGGTTGTGACATTGGGTCACACATCAGCTACAGCAAATAGGATCTTTGGCTACAAGATGGGAATAGCTGCGTTACACCACAAAAGGGGATATGGATAGAGATAGCTTTGATAGGTTGCGCCCTTTGATGCAATTTCCACTAGGAAGTACATGCTATACGTACAGTGTGCAGCATGTGCGTCATCGGTGCGTGGCACGGCGCAGCATTTGTGTGGGTGACAACTTACACAAAACAAGCCACTACGACTTGAAACAAGTCTATCAAAATACATTTTGGGCGTGGATAAAATCGCATCGGAGCGTGAGCGAGGGGACGAGGATCAGCTGCCGCAGCGAAAAAGTCGGTACTCTTGTGTTTTTTTAAATCTTTTCTACATTCTACTTCGAAATATTTCCGAAGGTGAGTCTACGCAGGATTACTATGATGAGTGCACTTGTAATGCTGTTATTTATAAGTGTTAGTCTCGAGAAAATAAGTGGTGATAAGAGTGCTCATGTGATGCTGATTATTTCCATTCACCTGTATTGTATCGCCCTCACATTTTGCAGACTGTAACGAGATCGCTTCTCACGTATGAAGCAGCGATGCTTGCAGCGATGCTGCAGTGAGCATGTACGGCATACGGTACGCGGTAGCCAGTAGGGCCGCGCCGCGAACCGAAGCGAGGGTTGTGGCACTTACTACTCGCATCGCGTAATGCGTAGATCGGTCTGTCTGCTAACATTCATCCACACGTATCACACTAATATTAATAGCATGTATCTTTGACAAATATCTCACCGTCAGCTGATTTCTGTCTGTAGCAGATGATATTTGATAGAAGTCAATGTATGATTGTACAATTTGTAACGTTAGGTGATAGTGGATAGATGTCTACTCTTTTCTAGTCTCTACTTTTTTATCTCTAGCCCGATTGCTGTGCTTCGCGACAGCGGCTGCGTGTAGTTACTTTATCTCTAAAATATTAAATAGATAAGAGTGAGACCTAGCCTAGTGTTTTTTTTTGTTTGTTTGTTTGTTTGTTTGTTTTTTTTTTACTGTCAGTGTCTATCTGTATAGCATTAATATTGAATAAAAGAATGGGTCATTAAATCATTGACATTATGTTTATCCAGACAGTCCAGAATATTAGGTACTGGTACATGTTTTGTTTCTTGCTGTTTCTGCTTCTTCTTTTTTTTTTTCTTTTTAAATGGTCACACACTTTCGAAAAGAACTTAATGGCAAGGTGGAAAGAAGGCCTAAAGGTTTAAAGGGTGTGTACAGTTCTGGTCGAGGTGAAGATTTAGCTTTTAACATTTTGTGAGATATTCAGAAACCACTCTATGAGATGTCAAAGAGCATGCAATTCTAAGGGGTATCAAAAGTTTATTCGATGAAAATCGGTTTTGAAGTGGCTGAGATATCCAAAAACAAGGTGAAACAAAGAGATACTAATAAAGTTGGGGCATGTCGCCTTTTATTATTTGCACTTTTTGGGATATCTCATCCATTTGAAAACCAATTTTCATCAAATAAACGTTGAACCCTTCTTAAAATTACATGCTCTTTCATATATCATAAGAGGCTTTTCAGTATCTCACTTAGGAATGTTCAAAACATGAATCCCTACCTCAACCAGTACTGTACAGTCCCTTTAATAAAAGACAGCTGAAACTTGAAAGTAGAATTCTCATTCAAAACTTGAATATTCTAAAAAAAAAAGTTTTTTTTTTTCTGAAAATTTTCTGGAGTGAAAATACATTTGATTGGGATTGTTGTCCTCTTAACCTATTGAGGACAAACTGATTTTGCCATGGCACACACATCCCATACTAGACACTGTGACCTGCTTCAGTATTCTCGGGGCTCATCTTCAATGGGTTAAGATCTTTTGGCAAGGTGCAGGCCATGGTCAAAATGGAGTGGATTAATGTACGTCTGGTGAAGTTTGGCCCAACTTTTGTAGTCTGGCTTCCAGACCCTCTGCCCATACTATTTCGCTATCCATGATATTGACGCCCTCAACGTCGAAAACTAGTATAGTTTAAGTTGATTTTCTCGCGCAGAGGGTCTGGAAGCATTCGTCTTGGAGTTAATGGATTCCGCCCGATTTTGGGCGGAATCCATAAATCTGTCAGCGCTCCCGTCCTCTGAAGCGCGAAATTCGAATTATCCTGCTCAGCGTGTTACCAGAGCCGGGTGGTGGGAGAACTCTCCCCACTACCTGTGTGTTGGCATTGCGGCGTGTGTGTACCAATGGTGTGGATGCTGTATACTGTAGTATGCAGGATGAGGGTGATGGTATACAGGTACATTCAGGGAGGCGTATAATTATTCTACCTCTCTGCACACGAACATTCGGACTTTTCTAAGATCTAAAGTAAGGTCGGATGGAAGAATCGGCAATCGTAGACAGTGTGTACTCCATGATGTGTATTCCTAAAAGTTTTCGATGTTTTTGATTGTTACTCACGTTTTTTCCTGTTTAATACTATAGATGCGCACAATGGTCAAGTGAACTATGTTTCCAATAAAATTAAAGCAGACCATTTTGTGTCATTGTGTCTATCGACGAAATTGAAAATCACATATCCTTGTTACTTATGTTATAAGCTCAATGAGGAATAGGTGTCCAAGGAAGATTTTTTTTTTTGTTTCTTCATTTGTGCTGGGTTTTTTTTTCAACTAATGTAGGGCCTATAGTGCAATACAATCAGTAAATGCGAACCACATTTCCCTTCCTTCCTTTACAAAGTATCTCAATCACAGTATTTTAATGCATAACCATCTGGGTCGTTTTCTCGTTTCCACTATGTTGTCTAATGGATTTCTTTTGAAGGCTCGACTTGGGGAAAACCAGCAACATTTTTTTTTACCTTTTTTTTTTTTTTTTTTAGTAGGCCTTATGAGTATGAATGTAAAAACCGGTCTAATTTGACTACTAGTATACTGAATCCTACAAATAAAGCAAAATTCACGGATCTTTGACCAATGAAAAAATACAAAATGGATGCATATTTTGATAGAACCTGGCAATTTCAGATACACATTTTTTTTTCTATATGTGATATTGAGTTCACTTCAATGATTTAATCTTAAAGGGTGTGTACAGTTCAGGTTGTGGTGAGGATATAGCTTTTAACGTTTTGCGAGATATTCAGAAACCTTCTAAGTTCTATAAGGGGTATCAAAAGTTTATTCGATGAAAATCGGTTTTGAAATGGCCGAGATAACCAAAAACAAGGTGAAACAAAGAGATCCTAATGAGTTGTGGCATGTCGCCTTTTATTATTAGCACTTTTTTTGGATATCTCAGCCATTTGAAAACCAATTTTCATCAAATAAACATTGAATCCTTCTTAAAATTACATGCTCTTTCATATTTCATAAGAGGCTTTTCATTATCTCACTTAGGAATGTTCAAAAGATGAATGCCCACCTCAACCAGTACTGTACAGTCCCTTTATAGGTGCTAATACATGATAGACGTGGAATGCAATCATCAGCTCAATGTAAATGAACATTATCTGAGGTCCCAAATCTTTCCGACACTAGAGTCATCAAAGTGCGAATTGGTGCTCAAATATCCAAATGAACAGCATCAACAGTGAAGTATTTTAATTTGTTGCTTTTTTTGGGGGGGGGGGGATGGTTTGGGTTTTTTCACAGAGAAACATGTAGACATTATTATTGTTGTTGTTGTTTTAAAGAACGAAAGAAGAGAGAGAGAAAATGGGGCCCTATACAAATAATTTGCCCCAGACAGTACTTAACAAAAAGCAAGCATTATAAATCTTAGAGAGATATAATTATTGTTCTCATGATATCAATTATCATTTTCGACGAATAATGAAAACTCTGAAGAGGTTTCCCAAATCAGGTATCCGGAATTGTGAGTTTCAAAATCAGGCATCTTTGCGGATGAAAAAATTGACTAGGCCCCCTAAAAAAGCAAAACAACAACAACAACAAAACCCTGCAAGTATAATAGACTTGATTGTGGCGATATTGATTGATGCACAACGCCTTCCGCTGTATTTGTTCGTATAACGTTAAACTCATACTTAAGAGTCAGAACGATGAGATACATTACAAAAACACACACAATTTCTCCATCTGAAAAGCACAGTGCTTCCACATGCTCTGTAAAATATGTTGATGACAAGCTATTATTATTGCATAAGGCAGGCTAATATTCTGAGAAGAGCTATGATTCAATATGACCTGTGCACGGGAAAAATATAAAAAATTTTTATTCAAGCTAAAAGTATCTGAATTGGACATATTATATTCTTTAAATTTTTGTCAATGCTTTCATACGTATAATTCTCATTGTTATTATTCGTTACGTTCCGAACAAAGTTCGCTAATGCGAATGATTAAGTTCATTATTCCGAAAGTTTTGTCAGTGCTAAAATGTAATAAGTGAATCAAAAATTTATGATTAATCCCAAAATGAATGCAGAGTCGTAATTCTTCAGAAGGTTTGTTGATCAGATCATGTTTTTCGGAATGACGAACATTATTCAATATCATCAGATGATATTGAATAATGTTCCTTATTCCGAAAAACTTAATTGGGTTCTTTATTCCAAAGTTTCGTTTATCCCAAAATGAATGAAGGGTCGTTATTCCAAAGGCGCGTCAATCTGGTGATGAAATAGGATTCGTAATTCCGAAAATAAAATATGTTTTATTTTTCAGCGAAATGCGGTGTTGTTATTGTTAAGATACTATATAGAATATTACGCAATGAAATTTAAGGGAAGAGCGCTGGAATACAATTGGAATTTTGGATTGCATTATTGATAGAAAACGAATATTTCCTCTTCTTCCTCCGTATCCCACCTTTCCCATATACTCTATAGCCAACATCGTCATGGGGATGAACCATTCTTTGCCACATTCACCATTCATCGGAATCAGGAATGTAACAACATCAATATTTACAAAAGGTCACACAAGTGCTCGGTTTTCCCACCTCCCTGGTTATACCACCTATATGGCCTACATGCTTACATCCTATAAGGTCCAAGGAGCATATCAACTAAAGACATGCATATGTGAAATGGAGAAGTTTGTCGTCGAGAGATTAAAAAGCAAAAATTACAGGATGGAGACCAAAATTAATAATTGGTTGTGGTGTGCCATATAGTACCGAACTTATTTCTGTTCTCTACTTATCTACACTCAATTTTCATTTTGCATTGAATGAGGTAATAAAAGCAGCCAACTTGCGTTGCTTCTTATATATAGAAATGAAAAAAAAAAAAAATTAATAGTCTTACGATGGGGTGATAATTGTCTCTAAACATATCATTTGTCATAAACTTGGCTCCTGTTTCTTTTATAGAAAGTTTATTACGATTAGCTAATATGGACGGGTCTCTGAGCATATGAAAAACAATGAAAAAAAGTATATGAGCATCTTTTGAGAATTTGAATTGAGGCAAAATATTCAACAAAACTGATACTTTCCTATATACCAGTGATAAATCTGCAATAAGCTGAAAAAATATATGAGTTACATGGACAAATCTATATCAAATGCTAGAGCTTGTCATATCATGTGAATACAAGAACTGTAAGTCAGAGTCTATTATTGTTTGTAACGTTTGGCCGTTATTTTTTTTTTTTGCATGATGACCTTGGGAAATTGGCAGCTGAAAATATCCAAAACCAAGCTGCAATGATAATTCATTATGATTGCACTGTATACGTCCACTTGATATAATGCCAGCAATGAACCATGTTAATTGCGACTTAAACTAAATAATTAGTATTCTTTCTTGCATATATACCCATGGATGTTCTTAGCAAAACAAGGCTTTTTAAGGGGGGGGGGGGGGGGGGCATAATTGCCCCGAAGCGCATCATGCTTCAAACAATGGCCTTCTGTCAAAGAAATAGTTTTTTGATTATTTGTTTCATTATACATAACCACTTCAGACAAGGTTTTTATCATCAAGTGACTTTATGAAAAATAAATTGGAAATGAATAGATGTGGCTCTTATCGCGCGTTCTTTTAAAAACTGGTCCCCCTATAGATGCTATAATTGCTAAATGAATGGATGTTGGAGCATATAGTGGTAAGAAGTGACCTTGTACGGCTATCAAGCGGGCTATTTCAAGGGATAGAAGATGGTGTATGAAGACATCTTATGTTGAGGGGCCACAATATCCCAGCTCACCTATACATGCAAGTGTACTTCGTTTTTCTTGTGTGGTTCATACATATCCCGATGTTATTATCTTGGTGATTATCATTATGTGTGAGATGAAGAAATAAACAATATCGTAGAATATTTTTAAATTTAGTCAGTTGCCGCAATGTTTCCACGAGAGGGACACGATATTATGAAGACAAGAACTGATCGGAAGAGCACGTTGCTTATCATCTGTTTCTTTTTTATTCACTAGCTGCTATTAGTTATAGAAAGAAGGGTCTCAACTGAACGTATTCATCAGCAAACACGAACATAAAAAGTACATGTACATAGAATAATACATTATATATCACATGGGCCGCCCACCCACAACTCATCTCCACATACAAAGTTTTTACAAAAAATTTTGCACAATACTCCGCTGCACTTTCTTTTTTTCTTCTTCATTTTTCGCTCTTTGGATGCCATGTGTCTTGGGCATGGTGTATAGCTCCGTGCATAGTGTGGATATAGTGACTAAATAGGCCCTATCAGAAACAGGATTATCGCACCAGAAAACCTTTCCATGCAGTAAACAGTGCATGGAAATACTCCACGGACAGTGGATGCATGCATGTAATGTATATGGAGAGTGTCCTTGGGACCTCTGGGTGAGGATGAAGGGGTCACTAACGTGACCTCTTCCTTATTACGTAATGACAGAATGATCGCCCTCCCTCACTGGGGGTAAATTTAGGCTCCTCCCACTTGAAGCGAATGTGCCCAGACCCTTTGCCTTCGGCAAAGGCGGCGACTTCGTCGCGGGGCGGCGACTTCGTCGCCGCGGAGTCCAGTTGGCAAAGGGTCTGGAAACCAGACTAAACTTTTGGTACACTTGTAAAGTCTGTTCAGTTTGACTTTAAATACTGTACCAAATGTGATTGACAATTAAAGAGGAGCCTAGCTAGCTTGACCTTTAATTGCATTGGCGCTCCACATATAGTGTATATCATAAATCTACAGGTATACCAGAGCTGCAGAGTTTGCTATTAATAGTGTACAGTATTACCTAGAAAACAACCTGAAAGAAGCCAGCTGTTAGATAATTCTGCTGTACATCTTTTATAGTTTATATACAAATGTATTTGATAATAAAATAAAAGAAAAACTACTGTTGCATGTTTTTTTTTTTCTTAGTAAGTACTATGCCAATGGAATATGAACAGTGTCTATTCATGTTTAATATGAAAATATGATACATAAAAAGTTAGAGCAATTGTAAAATGAGAGTCTGCTTAAATCAATAATGAAACAGATTTTACGTAACTACATGGGACTGATTGAAATTTGAAATTGTTTTGTACCTTTTCATGCTTTCACTATCAAGTGGGCAAATCCATCTGCTGTTCTTAGACGTGTAATACTTGTTTACGTGGAAAGGTTTTATTGTTATCTTAGCCTTTTGGAGGAGCTGCAGTAGGTCAAATTTTTAGGGCACAGTTCCAGACAAATTTTTGTTCTAGATCTCTCTCAGTAGGGTTTTGGTTTTCTGTGGATATGTACTTGAACAATATTATGATTGTACATCAGGTATAAAAATACATTGCCATGTAAAACACAGAGAAGTCCTTGGAAATTTGGAACAAAGTTTTGTATGTTGTATGTCATTAAAGGGAATATGCCAGCTGAATGCAAGAAAGTTGATAATTACAGGACAGATTAAAAAAGGGGAGGAGAGCTTTTTATTTGGTTGCACAAGTATACAAGTAAAAACATTGGGCCGAATGCATAAAACAAGCAATTGCTTGTAAGCAATTGCTTCAAGCAAAAGCACAAGCTTGTCTAGCAAAAGGTCTAGCTCAAGCAATTGCTTAAATCCATATGCATTTATAACCTTTTGCTAGTGCTTATACCTTTTGCTTGTCCCGCACAAGCAATTGCTTGCGTTTTCAACAAAAGGGACGTCACGCCTGTGTGAACACAAGAACAAAGGCGAGTGTGGCAACATGCATTTGAAAGGGCATGTGTGTGCAGAAACATTTCCTGACATAGCAGAAGAGCTATGAAATGACACTCATAAATGCACACACAGACGCACACACACACACACAACTATACACACACTCGTATTACTGGCTGATTCCCATCACTGCTTACAATAGCCCGCATCTGCCAGATCGCACGTGGAGAAACGTCTCCTTGCTCTCCACCGAAGTGAGACATCCTACCTGTTTTTCATCAAATTTTGCGTGCTAACCACTGGACATTCCCGTTGTTGAAATGAAAAATTTCTTACTCTACTTAAGAGTACAGTTAAACTCGCCTAAGTCGACATCGCATATGTCGAATAATCGCGCAAGTCGATAATTTTAAAAAGTCCCGATTTTTCCCCATTGACTTACGTGTATTAATTCACTCATAAGTCGAATTTTTTAAGTCGAATACTCGCTTAAGTCGATGAAATTCCAAGAACACTTTCACGGAAAAACCATTGAAATCACTGTGCCTAAGTCGAATAAGATTTTATTGTGTAATAAATCACTGTCAAAATCACGAGACGCCAGTTTTTGTTTACATACAGTATATACCAAAAGAAACTGCGTAAATAAACATTAACGTTTCATTAACGCAAGCGGTTTCACCTGAATCGTTAGTAACGCAAACTAACGATCGGGAAAATTAACGTTTGTAGCAACGATGAGTAACGATCCCTAGCGCAAATTAACGATGTTTCGTTAACATTAACGATAGGTAACGCAAGAACTCACGCGAGATTTTGGTTTTGTAACGAGACCTGGTGAAAGGACGACGTAGCCCCTGCCGAGTGTAGCGATCTATGCCTTATATTTAGCGGAGTCTTTTCGCGAATCGAATCACGATTTCGCGAATGGTTAATTTGCGACCGGGGTCACCAAAAACGCACGCCGGGCCACCAAAAAAGCCGAATGTTTTGCCTTCAGTTTTGGAAATGAAGGGGTAACAATCGGTTCCATAAGATGCTGAATAAATGTCAGATGTTTGCTCTTTTAATTTTGGAAATGAATAACGGTAATATTCGATTTCCGTATAATACTAAAATAAATGTCGGATGTTTGCCTATACTTTTGGGATGTCAGAGATTTGATTTTGCGTTCGGAAATGAATAAGGATTAAAAAAAGTATCCGGAAGATGCTGAAATAAATGTCGAATGTTTGCTTTGACGTTCGGATATGAAAAATAATGATATTCAACTCCATACGATGATAAAATAAATGCCGGATGTTTACTTTTACGTTCGAAAGTAAATAACAATTACATTCAGCTCCGGAAGATGCTAAAGTAAATGTCGAATTATCCCTTTGACGTTCGGAAATAAATAACAATAATAATCAACTTCGTACGATGATGAAATAAATGTCGGATGTTTACTTTTACGTTCGAAAGTAAATAACATTAACATTCAGCTCCGGAAGATGCTAAAGTAAATGTCGAATTATCCCTTTGACGTTCGGAAATGAATAACAATAATAATCAACTTCGTACGACGATGAGATAAATGTCGGGTGTTTGCTTTTACTTTCGAAAGTAAATAGCAATAACATTCGGCTCCAGAAGATGCTAAAATAAGTGTCAGATGATTGTTTTTACGTTCGGAAGTGAATAGCAGTAATATTCTTCTCCATACGATGCTAAATAACTGTCGGATGTTTGCTTTTGAATTTCGAAATGAATAACAGTAACATTTAGCTGCGTTTGATGGTAAAGTTAATGTTTGATATTTGCTTTAACGTTCGGAAATGAATAACAATGTATTCAACTCCGTCCGATGATAAAATGAATGTCTTATGTTTGCTTTTATGTTCGAAAGTAAATAGCAATAACATTCAGCTCCGGAAGATGCTAAAATAAATGTTGAATGTTTGCTTTGGCGTTCGGAAATGAATAACTATAGTATTCAACTCAGTACGATGATGAAATAATTGCCGAAAGTTCGCTTTTACGTTCGAAAGTAAATAGCATGTGACATTCGACTCCTGAAGATACCAAAATAAATGTCAGATGATTCATTTCACTTTCGGAAGTGGACAGCAGTAACATTCGGCTCCTTACGATCATAAAATAAATGTCGGGTGTTTGCTTTTGAATTTGGAGATCGAATAACGGTAATATTCTGCTCCGTACGATGCTAAAATAAGTAACAGATTGTTTCTTTTACATTTGGAAATGATTAAGGGTATCAATCGGCTCATTTAGATGATGAAATAAAAAGCGGATGTTTGCTTTCACGTTCGGAAATGAATAAGGATGATATTCAGCTCCGTAAGATCCTAGAATGAATGTCGGTTGCTTGTTTTTACATTTGAAAATGATTAACGGCAACATTCGGCTCTGGAAGGTGTTAAAATACTTGTAAATGGTGGATGATTGCTTTTACAATCAGAAATAAATAACGGTAACTTTCGGACCGAACGTAGGACCGATTTAGTTTTGCTTGGTTTTGTTTTTTTTTGTTGTTGTTTTTTTTTTTTGTTCGGGCCACCAAAAAATAAAAATCAGTCATTTTGGGGCCACCAAAATAAAAGTTATAGTGTGGAGCCCTGGCCTGCATCAATGTAGCCTTCAAACAAGGCGACTCGCTCTGCGTGCCCCCGTATAGCGCGGTTACCCCACAAACCTGTTGGCCGGCGAGTGGAGCGAGCCGCCTTTATCCACTCGTTCTGGGATGTGTACTTTTGTCGTTGTTGTTGCTTTATATTCTTTGACAAATTTGCGTACAAATTTGACGCAGAAAATACACACGGCACCAAGGCAAGCCTCGTTAATATTAAGTAACTATGTAGAATAAGAATAGTTACTTGATATTAACGAGGCTTGCCTTGGTGCCGTGTGTATTTTCTGCGTCAAATTTGTACGCAAATTTGTCAAAGAATATAAAGCAACAACAACGACAAAAGTACACATCCCTGAACGAGTGGATAAAGGCGGCTCGCTCCACTCGCCGGCCAACAGGTTTGTGGGGTAAACGCGCTATACGGGGGCACGCAGAGCGAGTCGCCTTGTTTAAAGGCTAGCATCAATGTGGATAAAGTGTCTTGCTGAAGGGCAAATATCGGGCACACCGCTCCAGCTCTCGGCTCCAGAGTAGACAACATACAATGTACATTATACATATGTACGTGTGGTGTAAATTTAAGTCGATTTTTTTCGACTTACGTACAAGTCGAAAATCGCCTAAGTCGATGTGTTTTGCTCAGTCCCGAGAAGATCGACTTATGCGAGTTTAACTGTAATTTCTTGTAGATTTATACCACTCCTTCACAATTGTTGTCTTTCTTCCATGAATATGAAAATGATACTTAAAAGGGAATGTCCCAGATAAGCAAAAGCTCAATGCTCATTTTACAGAGCTCGGAAAATCGTAAGCAATTGCTAGCAAGAACTAGCAAAAGGTATGTTTTATGCATACGTTTTTAAGCAAATGCTTGGTCTCTAAGCAATTGCTTGCGTACAGCAAGCAATTGCTTGTACTTGCTAGCAAGAGCTTCTGCTCGCAAGCAATTGCTTGTTTTTATGCATACGGATTCGAGTAAAAGGCTAGCACAAGCAATTGCTAGCGTTTATGCATCCGGCCCATTGTGGACTACAAGCTTTGGTTGTTGGTTTGTTGTCATTGTGTTCAAATGTGTCCAATTGCATTATGGTGATCAGTGTGCACAGGGTTCCTTACAATTTGCTACTGCCATGGTTAGAGTGATGTTAAGAGTGTAAAGATGACTGGAAAAGATCTATTGTAACAATTTGATTTAATAAATGTGTAAAAACAGTAGTTTTCTTCACCACTGACTTGCTAAGTCATTTTATCTCCTTTTTTCTCTTTTCTGCAGCCTCCCTGAGTAAAGATGGCACGTAAGTACTCAATTTGTCAAGCTGCTCTTTGCAACAATATCACATAAAATAGATTTTAGTAAGAAGAGTAGACACAGTTTTTGAAAGGGTGATTACAATTGTACATATGTCCACAATCATGTTCCTGCACAGAAAGCAAGTGAGAACATCGTCGAGATCCAGATGTTAAACTACAGTAGTCAAAACTGAAAGTCATTTGTCATGAGAAATGAGTTACGCTGTCAAAAAGGATTAAAGATTGATTTGATTACCTTTCCAGAACTTCCTCCTGGTATACTGCTGAACTTCCATCCTTATACAGTATGTTAAAAAAAAAAACAAATTTTGGCATTTATAACTTGCAAAATTATCAAACAATCTGAATGCTTTTTCGGGGAATAAAACTAACTCTTTACGTACCGTTACATCTTGCAGAAAACCGCATTCAGTTTGGTTATTAAGTGGTCACAGAAAAATGTGGATCGTTGTAGAGCATGTCATGGGTCCATTTCTTCTAAGTTTAGCACTTGCATACTCTCAAATGGCATCCATATGAAGGAAAATATTTTGCTCACACTTACAAGACAACTATCGAATGAAATCAGCATGATGTTATATCAATACGTACATTGTGTATATGTTGATATGTAGATATTATTGTTCATTATTTCACTTGTATCTTGATGAAAACGAGGAAAGAAAAAGAAAACAAAGTTGGGAAAGGAGGAAGAGCTCAGTCCAATCTTCCACGAGTTGATACAATGTCTTTCCTTAATCATTCATTTTTCACACCTTAGGCTTATGAATTAGATGCTTGCAAACTAAAAAAAAAAAGAAAATGCTTCCTTTTGATTTAACGAATCATCCAAGTTATTAGTTGAAAATAAAAACAAACAGGCAGTCACTTTTACAAAAGAAGATATTTTTGCAAAAACGCAACGAACAACTGCATTTTTGTTATTGGTGTGAACACAATGGACAGAACTTGGAGGGAAGGGATTCCTGACATGCTGTACAAACCATCCAATTTCTCTGTGACCACTGAAGCAAATCGAATTGGGTTTTCTGCAAGATCTGTACAACTGTAGTTTCAAAGTTATGGTTTCATTCCTTAAAATTGCAGTTTGACTGATTCACCAGTTATAAGGTTAACTATCATTGCAGAAAGTCCAATTGTGATGTTTTGGGGAAGCATTTATATGGTACAGTCTTACCATGCAAAGACATGCAATCATTCAAACTACACTTGATCTCTTCTTTATGGTGTGCATCACAGAGGAACAGCAACCAGGAGCATACCCCCCTCCTCAGGCTGGAGCATACCCGCCTCCAGGAGCCTACCCACCCGGCGCCCCCGGAGCTCCACCAATGGCGGCCCCGCCTGGCGCCCCCGGCCAGTGGATGCCGGCTCCACAGGCTCCGCCCAACTGCCCCCCAGGCCTGGAATACTTGACCCAGATTGACCAGCTCCTGGTCCACCAGAAGACTGAACTCCTAGAGGGTAAGTCAGGCTACACTAATACCTCATTAACCAGCGCAGGACCAACCTAAGGCCCTATGTGAACCCCTGTTTTACTAATAGTGACTTTCCAACCTTTTTTTCATCTTACCTGAGACAAATGCTCCAAAGGCTCAAGCGAGCTATTGCGATCATTCATTGTTCAGTGTTCGCCATGCGTTCTTCATCGCCCGTCGCCCTAAAACGTCTTTACAATTTCAACTTCTTCTTGAAAATCCCATGATGGATTTTCACCAAACTCGGTAAAAAACATCTCTAGGGTGATAGGATTTCAAATGGGTGTATAATAAAATGAGCATAATGCCCTCCCCCTTTGGGGGCCTTAGGGGCCCCCAAAATTAAGGTATCTTTTAAACACTTCTTTTCTAGAACCAGGAACTGTTACTTCAAGTTTGTTTCATGTCAGATTCAGGGATGCCTCTATAGGGGCCCAATAGGGGGACCGAAATGGGAGCCAAGTCTTAGGCAAAATATCTGGTAAAACATTTAGGTTGACAGGAACAACCTTTCCTTCAAGGTTTAATGCATAAAGTGTCAGTGTACTGTGTACAGTAAACCAATGCAGTGTCTGAGAATGAGACTATGCATGTTGTGATATAATATATTACCCTGTGAGGTTAAAAACAAACAAACAAATGTTGTGAATGGAGCAAGTGTGGATGAGAATGGTGCAGAATAAACAGGCAAGAACCTAGCAGAAATGTTGAGATTTTGTCATTCAGTGTGGACTCTGTCCAGTTTTATTTGTTACATGTATGAATAACATTGAAACCAATGTACAATTCCCCCAAACTTAGCAGCAGTATACAAACCTGTACGTTGGACACTCCCATGCAGTGCAGCGGTGCCACGGTCCTTATTGTACATACAGAGGGCAAGTGTGATACTGTATGTCAGGCCTAAACTGGGAATGTTCCACAATCCTATGTCATTGACAGTCAATATCAGAACATCTGTGCCAAACTTAACATTCACGTCAGCAGATGTGCTGCTTGACAAAGGAAGTAGAAATTGTATACTGTAGTAAAATGTTTGAATGTCGTTGACAACTTGTGCATTGTGCAATGTAGTTTCCTGTGGTGTTATGACCAAATAGTGAAAAGGTTGTCAACACAATGAAAATGCAATGCAAGATTTAGTTGTGGGCAGTTGAGTTGCAAGAGAAAAAAGAAAAGAAAAGCAAAGGACAAAAACTTGTGTTAACAGAGATACATGTAGTTGCTTATATAGGAAAATCCTGAAGTAAAGACTGCCAAACTATCTGTCACTAGGGTCTGTCACATTTAATATCCTGTTGTTCATCTCCTCTTTCCTTTTCCTCTCTCTCCTTTCTTTTTCTTTCTTTCATTCTTTTTCCGACACACTCTCTTCCTTTCTTTATCTCTCTGTTTCTCCCTGTCGTTTGTGTGTGTGTGTGTTTTTTTTTTTGTTTGTTTGTTTGTTTGTTTTTTTTTTGGGAGGGGGGATGGGAGCTGATAGAAAGGGTGGTTGGTGGTATTTGATTTTTTTTTTTTGAATTTTTTTTTTTGTGTACACGTGTGTTTTATTGATTTTCAAAAACAAATCATACATAAAATTAAAACAATCAAAAAAAAAACAACAACAACAACAACAAACAAAAAAAACAAAAAAAAACAAAAAAAACAAAAACAAAAACAGCCATACCAAGTATTTCACAAATAGGAAAGTTGGAATCATTCCCGAAACCTGCTGGCAGTATAAATTGTATGTGACTCGCTGGAATGGATGACAACCTAAAAACAGTACATTTAAACAAATTTTTGCATAATACTCATACAAAACCAAAATAAGTACATGTATGTACTATTGTACATAACATTCTTTCAAGTTTAACAAATAATGAAATATCTCAACATCCATGTACCTATTTCAATCCTAGTACAATATAAGGGAAAATTAGGGCAGTCCTTCTGTCTCATGAGAATTTGTACTCCATCCACATCAGGTGTCACTAACATGACACATACAGAACATTAAAGTTACATTTAAAAGATGTATAATTTATCAAAAATGAGGGGTTTTTCAATTTATAGATATTTACTGATCATTACCCACTCATCCCTCAGATACATGAAAATGTTTTTCCAAGGATATCAAGTACATAAAGTATCATTGCGATGAAACCTTCCGTGGAGGCCAGTTCATTGATTTCCCTTGGTCAATACATGAAATTTTAAAATCCTCTTAGAATTGTATGCTCTTTCATATTTCAGAAGTAGTTTCTCATTTTCTCAACAACAACAACAACAGCACCAGCAGCAGCAACAAGAACAAGAACGACAACAACAACAACAACAACAAATCTGAAGCCCCTGTATCATATCTCAACCTAAGCTGTATCATCCCTTTAAAGCAGCTCCTTTTATGGAGGAAAGAGGGAAGAGAAGGTTACAATCATAACCCTCCACCTGTCACTAATATCTTTGCCATCCCTTTTCCTTTTATTGATAGGAGCACCTTTTTCTTCCTAATGCACATTTGTGTGTGTGTCTGTTGTATCCATTGTAATACATTTAATGACCTATATTTGGCAGGAAGAACCTAAAAATCTTCTGGGCTCTAGGCCTACATTGTGTACATATGAGCCTTGTGTTTTGAGTCGACTGCACATTGAGCGATCTGATTCATATCTGTTCAGCCAGTTTCTGGGAAAAAAATGATCACTGAGTGGGGATTTGAAATATACAGCGTTGTATTGTTATTGGTTTTATTTGTCACTGTTTATAGGCATCAATATTTTTATGTTTGAACTTACCTACAGTCTAAACATTATCAGTGTGTCTCTGCTCGTGTTAGTGTCAAGTTACAGAATATCAGTAGTAATGCCAAAAAGATTAAACTATGGGAAACAAATTGATTAGTGTGACATGCAGCATGTGAGGGCTTGAACAAGCGGCGAGATGGTTTGAGTGGTGACAGTGGCTGGAAAGATTACAGGACGGAATCCAACGAGAGGTGGAAAGGGATAGAATTGCCTTTTCCCTGATTGAAGCCAATTTGAATTCTGTGATGCTTAAAATATCAAAGACAAGGGTAGTTTATGGAATAAATCTTGGGGGGGGGGGGAGGTTCACACTATGAAAACATCTTTTTATAATCATATTTCTGAATACATTTAGAGATACAAATACATATTGTAATACATTTAGAGATACACGTACACTAGACTGCTCAGACACTGAATGAATGACCCTGACAACTACTATCAAATGGTAAACAACATTCCACTGAAAAAGCTGTATAAAATCAAACAAGTTGAATGCTTTATGTGCTAGAGCTACTGTAAATAATGTATGTGCAATTATGTGCAACCAGGGAGGTGAGACGAAACTTCACCTCCCTGGTGCAACACACCTTGGCAGATGAACAGATAATATCAACCTGAGCTCCATCCTTTTTTTTTTCTTTTTTCTTTTTTAACCCACTTAGGATGAGCTGATTTTGCTTTAACACATATTTTCCAATAGACACCTGCTCAAGTATACTTGGGACTACCAGTAGTCTTTCGGTAATAGAACGATTCAATCATCGTTCGAGTCATATCTGTCATAGTGGGAATGCACTATGCAGACCCGGGCAAGAACTCAGAATCCGAAAATTCCTCCTGCTGGGGGGCATTTCATGAAGGAACTTATCGGATAGAATGTCCGACAAGTCAATTATATCCGACAAGTTTTGAGAAATTGTTTAGTCTGATTGGCTGATTTCTCGGAACTTGTCGGATATAATTGACTTGTCGGACATTCTATCCGACAAGTTCCTTCATGAAATGCCCCCAGACCATGTTTGACCCAGCCTAGCATGGTTTTAGAAATGTTTGGAATGAACTGAACACAAGTCTGCTTTGAGACCAAACAATGGGAACTTGATTAAGTACAGGTACACATGCTCCCAAATGTATTGATAAACGAATTCTTCTGCTAGTTTGAAACGGTTCTCTGTATTGAGAATTATTAATTACCAAGGTGGTTTTTCCATACCACTTTCCTGTATGCGAACAGGGTGTTGAAAGAAGTGCAACTTTACGCATACAACTCTCAGGTGACTATGAGATTATGATCAGGGCATTGAAATCCAATCTGTGAAAATGAGGATGTTATACTCGGTGCCAAGCTGTGGTACCTGATACCACGATAAACAGTACAACTCGTTTGGAACTGAAACCATTATAAGATAATGTGCTTTTCTTTGTGGTGACTGGTGTACGTGCAATTATTTTGTCATGTACCTGTTTATGTAGTGCTCAGCAAACACACTCTTGTCAATCCACTGTCAATCCTGTTCATTCACCCTTTCTACTTAATTGCCATTAAATCAGCTCAAGTACAGAATGGAATCTATTGACCTATTGCATGAAATACTGAGCATTCTCCTTTCATCAGACATGACAGATATTGATACTGAAACTTTTGTGGGAACTGGTCTGCGCTTTAAGGACATGAGGATAACTGGTATTTGATGGCCTGTTATTTGAAGGAAAGTGTCTATGATGAGCCACCATGAGCAAATTATCAAGGGATAAGATTAGTTGTGAAAAACAACAACAACAACAACAAAGAGCCAAGATTATCATTACCAGCTGAGGGTGTAGCAGATTTGAGAGTTTTGATCAGGGTTAGTTTTATTTTGTGGACTTTTGGTTTTATTCAGGTTCTTTATTTTTCTTTTCAAAAAAGAAAGAAATCTTAAAAAAACAACAACAAGTGATATGAATTTTTTAAAATCCCAAATATGAGTTTCAGTTTGATAACAGCAAAAAAATGGAAACAGACACATACAATGTAGGCCCTACATGTACAAGGTACATGGTACAAGTTTTTACATTCTTTAGTTTGCAGTATGATGGGAAGTTGGGAAGCACTGAAAGGCAGTGGTATGCAGTCATTTACAACGCTGTGCCAATTGAAGTGAAATGGGGCAGAAACAGCCTTTGTGACATTTACAAGTACCCATTCATCTGCCAAGTGATGAAAGTCAATGACTGAAGTTAATTTCTGAACTTTTCCGTGGGGCATTCTTGTTGAGATACAATGCATGTAATAGTATGACTCAATCTCACGTATTGAACAAGTATGAAGAAAATGATTTGTTCCCAACTATGTATATTTTGTGTCATATAATTATGCTTCTGAGTAGTGAGCCCTCTGCCTAGCAGTCTAATCCATAGCTGTAACATCCATGAAAGCATGCTTTTGAAACCTACTCCAGAAACACTTTGCTGGTTGAACTGTAAAACCAGAAATTTATGCGTGCATGAAACTTTTGTGAGTTTTGCAACTGGGTCAAGAGTCGTGAAAGCAAAATGCATGCAAAAGTGTTTATCTACACAATGCATTGAATGCCAGTGGCGATTCGCGAAAGTTTCATGCCATGCCGCAAATGCTTCTGGGCTTACAGTAGTCATAGATACACTACAACCGCACTGATAAGGATTTTGTTGGGGAAAAAGAGCCCTCCTTTAAAGTACTAATAATATGACATGCTCTGTGAAGCCAGTAACTGGATGAGTCCCAAGAGAGAACGTGACTCACCCATGAAGGGAGCGCGGAGTGAATCCGGAGGAGCCCCGCTGAAGGATGGACAGGTCTGTCGGTTGTCATGGTAACATCAGTGGCTCTTCCCTGGAAATGTGGCTGCCCTTGATGCCCTGGCAAATACTGGGGAATGATGAAGAAAAATGCCTCCGGCTTAAGGGGGGAGGGGGTGGGGGGAGGAGAATAGAAAGGTCAATATTTTGATTGTGATCTAGCTTTATTCATTCATTACTATCATGGAGCTACTCTATACCACACTGCATGACTGACTGTTCATGCTTTTTTTTCTTTCTTTTTTCTGAGCTACTGTATTTCAGAATTTGCATGAGCCTAAACATGATGACTATTATGATAATGATTATGATGATGATAATGGTGATGTTCAGGGTACAGCCACTATGATGGTGAGGCAGAAAGTGGATTTATAAGACAAGACAGACTCACATTAAAATGTCAATTTTCCACGAGAGCAATAAATCGCATTGCTCATCCCAAATGGCAGCTACCCTCAGCAAACTTGCAAATTCAGTCAATAATGTTCAAGAAAGCCACTACTAACTAATAGTACTGTTGTTGCTACTATTAACATTTTGACTACTTCTACTACTATTCCTACTACTCCTACTACTACTACTACTACTACTACTACTTGTACTACTACAACAGTACTACTACTACTACTACTACTACTACTACTACTACTACTACTGCTACTACTACTACTATTATATGTACTAACCATAAATATGCACTTTTAAGTCTACTACTACTACCCCAGCTCCAGGATTGCAGTGTAAATAATACATTGTATCACCAATTTCATGCAGTGCAATATACTCAGTTTCAATACATTGTAGTGATAAGAAGGATACATTGTACCCTCATATTGTTAAAGCTGGTTTATTTTCAGTGGGATTTGCACTGATGGTTACTGTCACTATTAATACTTTTCCATGCAGTATTAATCCATTGTTCACAATTGGCATTCAGGCAATCTACTGGAATCCAAATTGCTGTCGGGTAATCTCAGCTGATTGTCAGGGTGAGTGGGTATGGCAAGATTTGCATCAGATGTTGCCAAACCTTTCTAGATCACTTGCTGTAAAAAATGCTTGTGAATATTTGATAGACAGTAATGATTGTTTTTTATGTCAGAGTCATTTACCCAAAAGGTTTCTATGGATGTCTGACCAGCTGCATACAAAATACAATACACATTTTATAGGGCCCTATGTCTATTGTAGAGCTGCGGTCATTGTGTATTATAGGGCTAATTTGTACGGGTGATGTTCGTTATTGCGAAGGTTCATTAATCCAACAATTAAGTAAGTTTTGTGATTCAGAAGGTTTGCTTTTCCAAAACACACAGATTCCGTATACCTAGATGATTGTTATTAATCCAAAAATGAGAAAAAGTTCTCTAATCCCTACATTTGTGGCGTTATTCTAGTCTGAAAATGAAAGAAGGTCTTTTAACAAACTTTCAGAACAATACAGTAAATCTTACTTTATTTTTGGTATTACAGTAAAAACCTTCTTAGTAAGAAACCTTCAGAAAAATGAAGTGCAAATAGCATATACTTGAAGTGCAATGTAAATTTATATATACTTTGTATATATATATTTTTTTTTCAATTGCTGGTCCCTTTCATAGGTAATTCATGGAATGTTCAGCTTTATCAGTTGATTTGTGAATGTCAGAAGTGTGGTGTCGTAGCATTTCATTGACATGGAAATTTGTTCTATTGAACCTCGTGAAGCCTAAGTATCTGCGAACACAACGGTTGCTAACCATGCTCATACCCGGTTCCAACCCACTGCCTGGAGCCACATGCAAGGGTATTTTGTTTGGGACCAGCACTAGAGAAGCTATAACAAAAGACTGACATTCTTTCTGTGCCACTTAGTCAAAAGTGCACACATTTCACAGAGGGCCTACTTGTACATAATGTATACCAATGGTGGCACACAGAGTGTTTAAGTACTCTATACACCATAGAAACATGTTTGGCGCATTGAAATCTCATTATTTTCTAACCTACAGTGTACAATGTATCTGAAAGAAGAATTGAGTCATCAATATATATCTCCCAAACATTTCTCAAATTGCAATAAACGGCTGGTTGTGTGGAGGTACTTTGGAATCGAGGTTGCCTTGGTTCTGGGTGTGTGTGTTTGTAGTCTGAATGGATCTGACCTCACAGACATGTTTGAGTAGGCGGAGCCTGGCTTGAACTTCTTTCACTTTTGACGGGACAAACTTGTGTACGTTCTCTAAGCTGTGTGTAGTGCTTGTGTGTACATACTTGTAGTGTACAATTGGTACACACCTCCTATATGATGTACAATACAATGTACATCACTTGTGAGGAGCTGTGTGTTTTGATTGACAAATCATGAAGTCAGTGACACAGCTACTGAATAGAATCAAGGAGTTTCAAACTCATAAGCTCCTTGATAGAATGCTCCCTCCTTTTTTTTGGGGGGGGGGGGGGGAGGGCAGGACCACAATGTGTATCTTCTGTGCCTCGTGAATAGACTAGACTTTGACTCATGACACAATTGGACAGTTTTCTAATGTATGTAAAATTCATTGATATTTGTCTCATGCGGACAAAGAACCTTAGGTTAACCCGTAGGCTAGTAACCATGCAGCTAGTGCATCCACTGGTACATGCCCAATGCATTAATTCCATACTATGAATGCTCTTTGCCTGCATTTATTGTTGCTATGTCGGGCAAGCTTTTTGGTTGTCATGAAGTTTTTTCTTCTTTTTTTTTTTTATTAGGTATAATGCATAAGTTTTGAATGTGTTAGCCAAGTGGTGGAGGAGAAATGTGTTTCAGAAAAGTGATTGCAAAACATTTGGCAGTCAGAAGATGGACTTTGTTCAAACTGTCCACACTGTATGTTGTATATCACCACAGAGAATGACTTGAAGCAGGTTAAGACCAACCTTTGACACCATTAATGGTACATATTGTACCTGTGTAGCTCATAATGGCCAAAGGAGTTGTCACTTTGTCTCTACAACTTGGTGATTAATGTTGGCCATTAAGACAATGTCTAGAACCTAATATCATTTGACAGTCAAAAATTACCTCAACTTAGTTGACTCTGAACTTTGAATATCATGATATCTCACACAAAATGTTATTTCTACACCCTGCTGTTAAAGGTGCTGCATGTACACTGTATGTACATGTGTAGGCATTGCTTCCTGTCTGAAAAATCTGAGCTTCATGGTGTCTTACGTTGCCAGTGACTTTGATATTGTGTTATAAGTGAAATTATGCAACTTCATAGGAACTTTTTTTATCCTCAAACTTATGCATCCTCGAGGTTAGGATCACCATCTGAACGTACCTGTAACTATTGACAATAGTTATTCATGGCAGCTATGCATTTCATGTGTAGCCACACACATAAACACACACACAAATTTAAAATCATGCATCAAAAATCACGAGATTCCTGTGTGGAGAGTACTTGCTGTAAATTCTGCAGCAAAGTTACGAAAAGAGCTTAATTCAAGCGTGCATCACTACCCCAGGTGCTTTTGTCTTCAACAAATGAGGAGCATTGATTCACAAGAGAGTACACTGTACATGCTTTTGGAATATTGTTGTATTTTAACTCATTCAAAATTTGAAGGCTGTAAAAATTTAAAGCACGGAATCATCTGAAAGTGACATATCTTTTGGGTCTGTCGCCACAGAACATAGTGTTCAGTTTGTAGGGTACAGTGTACATGTAGTCGTGCAATTGTGACAAACACAAAAATGCCTCGTTTTATCAGAAATATTACTGATTTCCAAATTTTGGGTTTCATTTTATTTGTGCTGAATATCTTTGATGTTTTCACCCACAGAGGATAATATTATACAAATAGTGAATGGTCACAAGTGCGATGGTACAAGATTTCGTACGAGGTGAAAGATAGAGGCGCTCTATTCAACAAGTCGAAGCCGAGTTGAATAGTGCGACTATCTTTCACCGAGTGCGCAATCTTGTTCCATTGCACGAGTAAAGACCATCCACTATTTGTTTTATACATCACCTCGAACGTCAACAGATTTGGTACTCACGGATTCTTGAATTTAGCACAGAAATGGCAACCATTTTCCATGAAAGACGAATGAGTAGCCTCACAGTCACAGTCACCTTGTATGTATGCGAAACAAAGTTGTTTACAAAAATGAGTGACGAAAGTACGCGCTTGTAAGCGCGCTTGTAATTGTTAAATGCACACGGCACATGTTTGTTTATTATGACATCAGAGAGCCGTGCAATGGAACTTTTTGCTCAAACAAAATTGCACGGCTGACAGCCAGAGCATGCAATGGAACTTTTTACGAAATGTCATATGATGGACAATCGACCAATCGGCTAGCTACATTCTAAATAGGTGTTGTATAAATTAAAGAATGCAGTTTTGCTAGCTTCATTTTGCAGAGTACATTAAAAAGGATGTATTTTGTGGCAAAAAAGGCATTGTTGTGGTCTATGGTTATACATGTAGTGTACTAATATAAGGTACCGTATTCAGATGTGGTGTACAATACATTGTAATGGTAACCATATAGACAAACTCAGAATATGCCACAATATGGTCATAATTATCTTTAACAGTGCATATTGATGCAGAAGTTCACTCAATTTTATGCCAACCTGGGGGGGGGGGGGTGTTTCATAAAGCTGTTCGTAAAGTTACGAACAACTTATGAGTGACTGGTGATCAGTTCTTGTGCTGAATTATGGAAATTCTGATAAGTATGGCATATCAGGGCCCTGTTTCATAAAGCTGTTCGTAAAGTTACGAACAACTTACGAGCGACTGGTAATCAGTTCTGATGTGCTATACTTATCAGAATTTTCATGATTCAGCACAAGAACTGATCACCAGTCGCTCGTAAGTCGTTCGTAACATTACGGACAGCTTTATGAAACACCCCCCAGAACTGATCACCAGTCGCTCATAAGTTGTTTGTAACTATACGAACAGCTTTATGAAACAGGGCCCTGATCTATTTCTTGTGCTGCACTTTACTGATCCAAAAGTTACCTTTTTTTCTGTGACACTTTGTAAATACCCTCTCTACAACTTATTTGCACAACTGAGCCTATAAAAGCCACACCCACTGTAAATTGGTCAACAGTGCCAAGTTATTCATCCATTTCAGACTAAATAAGGCCAGGGGTGTGTCATAAAGCTGTTCTTAAAGTTACAAACGACTTTAAGAAGGACTGGAACACGTTCTGATGTGCTATACTCATCAGAATTTCAATAATTCAGCACAAGAACTGATCACCAGTCGTTTATAGCTGAAATACCCCCCTGCTCTCCACTTGAATTGTAGAAGAACTAGCAGACTTGAACATGCAAATTTCATTTCCATGAATATCAATGTTCAGATTGGAAAAAAACAAAAACAAAACACACAGACAAACATGTACAAGGTGTAGGCCTAGTTTTTGATCGGCTTTCAACCCTTACAGTGAGGCAGTTGTTATTTTGATTTTTATTTTAAAATCATGTCATCTTTATCAGAACATTGGCTAACATGAATTCACTACATGTAGCAAGGCCTGGGTGGAGTCAGGGATTGCATAGTACTTTTATATTAACACTGTGTGTACCAATTTCAATTTCCATTTGCTGCATTTATCAATTCTTTAACATATATGTATTTCTAGCAAACAAGATATATGTACATTTGTAAGTGCCGATATCATTGTGATACGTAAGTTTGACCATGCCAGGGGCACTTTGTATCTAAAAGTAAGGAACTTATGGTGAGTGTGCCCTTAATGTTAAAATGAATATAATATAATATGCAGTAATATGCGAAGTTACTGTACACGCTGTTATTTTCGCATACAGATATTTTTGCGAATGAGGAGGTCATAGACATTTTCACGAGATGTTGTTTTCGCGAACTGACGCGTGCGCTAACATTAATGCACTATCACCCAAGCGCATGGAGACACTTTCGTGCGTTGTTGAATTCGCGATCCAACTGTCATTCGCGAAATTCGTGAAAATTAAACCCTCGTGAAAATAATAGCTTATACAGTATGAGAGAAGAAGATAGAAACGAGAGATAGGGACAAGAATATGGACAGAGGCAGAGATATGCTTGTATAAGTAGCCACCACCACTCGAAAATCAGATGTACATCAAGCCATGAAATGAGATCAATTATCCGTAGATTAATACGTGATATAGACATGAACAGTGTTTAAATCAGTCTATTTTTTCGTTTTCTTGAAAAAATCTCACATTTTACTAACTTTTCGCGTACCCGATTTTCCCATTGTACTCGGCTTTGATTCGCCCATCATCGTAACCACAAGAGCTCGCTAGCGCTGAGCCAGCGCGCAGCCTGCGCGGCATCCGCGGGTAGTCGTAAATCACACAACACCCATTGTGACACCCGCGGTAGCTCTCCACCGGGCTCCGATCGGGCAGCCAATTTCACTGAAACAGGCATTGCAAGGTCCATTTCGTGTACCGTTCTTGCCACATGCGCTAACTTGCGCTCGATAAATTTTCCTTTCAAAAAATCAGAAAACACTTCAATTTTGAAAAAAGTGAAGTTTCGATACTGCCATACTTTGCCCTATGTGGATTAAGTACACAATACACCAAAGGTTATGGCAAATAAGTGCGAAATTTCGACTTAGCGTGCTGAACAGATCATCCTCTTTGGGCTACTAGCAATAGGTAGCAGACGCAAACCCACGTACAGGAAGGCAAAAGTAGTTCAGGTTTGAGATTCGAGCATGTTGTTTGACATACGGCCGTATTACTTCTGAAAAGAATGATATCAATGCACCCCTGTCATACCTGCTACAGCTAGCGATCGTCGCGAATGGGCTCAGAAGTTGAGCACTGCGTGTGTAGAAAACGATGTACATGCGCGACAGCGCCATCTAGTGCTGAATGACGAATGCTAATATAAGGACAATGACATTGACAGGGACATGAACACAGAGTTACTTGTTCATACAATTGTAACAATTGCAGGAAAGATGTGGAACACTAGACCTGCACGACAAGGGGAGAGGAAGGGGAGAGGAATGATAGAATTGTAAACAGCCATCCGGCAGGAAAACCATGCCTATAGAATGATTCTACTTCATATAATCTGTGAAGGTCTCCTGTAACATTGAATAGATTTTTACTGTCATTGTGTGTCAGTGTGGCTTAGACATGTACAGTGTACCTCCCCATGGTTGCCTTCATATCGAAGGTCACCTGCATGTACAGTACATACACAGGGTCAATATAACAGCACATGTAATATGTAAAGGTTGACTGTAGCTGCTCTAATGGCAATATCCCATCATGTGAATACCATTTTCCTGCAGGAACTGTTGCAAAAGTAGGAAGTCATTGAATTAACATTGATACATCGGATTATAAAAGGCATTACCACATACCAGCCAGAACAAAAAAGAAAGATCAACAACAACAAAAACCCCAATAACAACAACAATAAATACTCAACAGTTGCTGGGGGGGGGGGGGGCACTGCTTTTGTTTAATAAAAGAAATGAAAAAAGAGAAATAATGGGGCTCATGCACCCCACTCCCCCCCCCCCCCCCCTTTACAGAATTCCCGGATCTGCCTTTACGTAAGATATCAACAAGCGGTCTAAAGATCTATAGTATGTTTTTAAAGCTAATTGTCTATTCCTTTTTGCTTTTCCGGTCTGCATCAGTCATGATCTATTAAACATTGTAATAAGTTTCTTTCCCCCACCCCCCTTTTTTTTTGTGGTCATAATTCTTTAAGAGGTCAGTGAGTTCAATATTATGTATTCAATATAGCAGTGTAGATTTTAGATGTTCCATATATCCAACTTGCCATTGATTTGACTTATGGATGGGTGTCTTTTTCCCACAATTCTAAATAGGGTCCTTTGGATGAGGATGAATGAGCATATGTGAATTTCCAGATGTCTGATACCTATTTGGGATACAATCTGATTTTCTTTTTAATCTTATGTTTATTCATTTGTCTACAATTACTTTCATAATGGGAGAGGAACAAGCAAGCTCAGTTTGTGGGTTCTTTTTTTTTTCCAATTTTCATGCAAAAATGGTGAAAATATGTGGCAGATATGTGGATTGGTCAGATTCAGTGAAGGTAGATTCTCATTTGGCAATTTGTTGTCCATAATACTCATAAATACAATCACCAATACTGTATGTGTAGTTTAGTTTTCTTCTTAAACATACGAAAAGCTGAAAGCCCCCTTACATTTGCTTCATCATATTGTTGTAATGCATCAATTCCCCAAGGATTGTTTTCCAATATTCATATTCTGTTGGAAACTAACTAAGTGATCAGCATATTATCAAATTCTTCTTTTCTCGCTGGTGAAAGTGAAACATTTCTACCATTGTACTGAAGTGCTGTGGTTGCAGATTGGTAGCAAGTCAGAACACACCATAACCATGTGTGCACAAACTCAGTCTTATAATGTATGTGAGAAGGTGCTTGTAATTAGCAATAATTTGTGAATTTGAGAGATTAGAATGGACTCTCTTCGGGCATACATGTAAGTTGGTTGAGCTCAGCATATTCAGAGCAGAAAACAGAAATGAAAACAAAACAGAAAAAAAAGCCAGAGAGAAAAATGTTATTTAATTACAATATCTATATGTAGTCTCTTAATGAACTTTTTACAAATATTTGCTGTTATTTCAGGTGTAGACACACACATGATATTGATAAGGTGCCAGTTTCATGCCCTAAGATAAATAGTCCCCTCACCTTTGGAACCGTCAAAGATGATGAATCTATTATCATTGTTGATCTATTTCCTTTCAGTCTTTGTTGTCAAGTCTACAATGTAATAATTTGAAACTCGATGTGGGTTGTTTATAACGAAGGGATAGTGTACCAGCATCAGTCCGTCCCCTCTGCAAATTTCTACCTCTCATTAAATGCATTGTGCATGAAACAAAAAGGACATACAGTTCGACCTCGATTATCCGGCCATGTCGGGACCGGCGCTCATCCGGATAAGCGAATTGGCCGGATATGGGAGACACAATGTTTATAGCTGCTGTCCAAGCTGCCGTCCCAGTGCACTGGCAGCTAGGCAAGTAGCGTACTCCGCAACGGTGGTGTAATCTAAGCTAGCCTGCACAAAATTTTAGTCCCTTCTTCACAAAAATAAAGTATATCTTTATGGAAATGTGAAAATCATACATGTTTTATATCATTAGATATTGAGAAACCTACACTGTATCATGCACATCTTATGAAATTAATGAAATAGATCCATGAAAGTCACTGTTTTTTCTCAATTTTTGGATAAAAGAAAAGTCTTTCACTGCGTGAACGCGTCTGGATAATACAAATTTCCGGATAAAGGAGGCCGGATAATCGAGGTCGAACTGTATAGAGAGATACCATAGAGTAAATCTTTATGAGAGAGTAATGCCCTTTTGACTGCTTACCGCTGGTGTACTGCACTGTCATTCAGTCATTCAGCCAGCCACACTGTGTGTACTTAACCTGCTATTGATCATCTTGCATACTATGTATGGAGAGGACGGATTACATAACTGGGTGAACCGACTGGTGGTATTACATAATGCACTGATTGCATATTAGCATTGTGCAATGCTGACTGTCCATCCAGTGTGATGTGTGCAATTTGCTCAGTGTCTGAATGACAGGCTTTTAATACTCAGTGGTATGTAGCAAAAATAGATATAATAAGATAAAGTATTGTTTATTCCACGCACAGTACATCATTCCATCTTGATCATACATGTATATGTATGTCTAAAGAACTGAGGGATTTATAAGAGGGTTAATTGCATCTATTAGGCAATCAGATAATTCCATGGATAAAATCTCCCTCCCCAACATTTGCTTTGATCATCAAATTGACACATAGATTACACCAAATTCCTACATTCGAAATAAACCTCATTCCTTTTCTTTAGTTTCAAAGATATACCCTTCAACTACAAATCACAGCTGACTCTACCTCTAATATACTACCTTCACAAAGTTGTTTTCACATATTTACATAGAATATTATATAATTTTCATTTCTATTATGGACAATATCAAACACTCTTAAAGGTCCAGTTTACTTTTGGGAGCAGTGATTTCAAATATGTTCAAGATATCACATTTGATGCATATGTGTAGGTCTGTTGTATCACAAAACATCCTACCATATAAAATTTTTGCAATAAAGCCTAAAATATGAGGAGATATAAGTATCAGCATTTTCTCAATAAACCATAACTGTATACGGTTTAGTCTGGAAGCATTCTTATTATAACTATTGTTCACATTTTGTGTATTTAACAATATTTAACATCGATTATACGGATTCAAATTTTTACAATGGTTGTTTCTATCCCTAACTCACATTTTAGAACTATTTTAAAGCACTAATGTTGGGTTTTGTTTCATCTGCAAATGGTAAATTTTGCCTTTAAGTACCAAGGTCTAGATTCAATTTGAATACAATCTGCTTATGCATACCAAGTTTCAACAAATCTGCATTATACATTGTATCTATGCATTGTACTGTACAATATTCTTTGTTTTATGCATCATTGTTTTTACTTTGGCCTCCTTTCAGCATTCACTGGATTTGAGACGGCAAACAAGTATGAAATCAAGAACACCGTTGGGCAACCAGTCTTTCTCGCTGCAGAAGGTGATGATCTCCACTTGTATTATTATTTATTGATTGATTTTTTTTAATTAATTTATTTATTTTATTTATTTATTTATTTATTTATTTATTTATTTATTTATTTATTTATTTATTTATTTATTTATTTATTTATTTATTTATTTATTTATTATTTTTATTTATTTATTTATTTTTTGTTTTATTTTATTTCATTTTATTTTATTTCATTTTTTTTTAATTTTGATTTAATTCTTCTTTTTTTTGTGGGGGGGGGGTATATTGAGTGTGAATATATCTATAGAGCAAAGCTGGCTATTAGAAAACATTCAGTGCATTAGTTTACATTCGATTGGTGCAAGACATTGATATGAAATTTAAGCTTAAAAAGAAAATGTAGTCCTTTGCAAATTGAATCCTCCTTTTAAAAAAAAAAGAAGGAATGTATGCAATGTGGTGTAGGAAGCTTTGGTAGAGTTTCGTGTGATGCAAATATCATATTTGTTAAAAGTAGGTGCAAAAATATATTCTAAAATGTGCAATTTAATAGAAGATTGAATGCTGACATCTCTGATTTCATCAACTAATGATCATTAAAGGGGATGGCTGGTAACCGATCAGTGGGAATCAGTGAGAATGCTGAGGGATGATTGTTCCGATCCTTGTGGGATTCATTTAAGAGTACATCATATATCTACTGTTGTGTAAAAATTATTTGCTTCAGAACGGTCTCATATTCAAGTAATGTGCAGATTAATGCCCCGTCACTGACCAGGCACGCTAACCTGGAAATATTAAACTGCACATTACTTGAATATGAGACCATTCTGAAGCAAATAATTTTCACACAACAATAGATATATAATGTACTCTTAAATGAATCCCACAAGGATTGGAACAATCATCCTCCAGCATTCCCACTGATTCCCACTGATCAGTTACTAGCCATCCCCTTTAAAATTGTACCTGCCATTTAGAATTGGAACTTGTGAATAGGAATTTGTAAATCATGGGAATATTTGACATTAATCAATTGATTGATGCCATGAAGGTAGCTAGATATTTAGAATGGAACAGATTAAAATATATGAATCATAGGAATATTTGACCTTTATTAATTAATTGATGTCACCCGAGTACAAGTACAGTAGCTTGATATTTTGCTATTAATTTTCTGTTCATTGTAACCGTTGACCCATAGTGCTATCTTTCTTTGTTTTCTGTCACAGACAGTGACTGCTGCACCAGGAATATGTGTGGCAAGAACCGCTGCTTCGACATGAAGATCATGGACAACACGGGCCGCGAGGTCATTCACATAGAGCGCCCCCTACGGTGCACGACCTGTTGGTGCCCATGGTGAGAACCATAATGTCCATTCATTGGGTCTAGGTTTGACGAGCATAATTCTGTATTTGTAGATGTTTAGAATTGACGCAGTCACAAGACTGAGGTCGGTGTGTGTGCTATGTGTAGCTATAACTGAGAGAGGTGACTTGAAACCGACCTTCAAACAAGTACTGTATTTATAGCTATACGCCACGTATGGGGAAGTCACAAACATTTTTGCCAGATGTTGTTTTTTGCGATTTGACACCGAGGCTATCGTAAGTGCAAAATGAAACTACCTAGTACGTTGCCTAGCGTTCGGTGATATTTATGTGTGTTGTCAAATTCACGACCCAACAGTGATTTGTTAAATTTACAAAAATTAAATCCTTGAAAAATAACAACTTTTACCAGCTTTGCCATTGCCAATAACTTCTTTCTCCCCTCTGGCATTACTTCCAGCTGCCTGCAGACACTAACGGTCAGCTCTCCGCCGGGCACGGTGATCGGCTACGTCAACCAGTCGTGGAGCATCTGCTTCCCGAAGTTTGCCATCCAGAACGAGAACCACGAGACCATCCTGCGCATCGATGGACCGCTCTGCACCTGGAACTGCTGCGGGGACGTGGAATTTGATGTGAGTTGACAGCCATGACTGGTGGTGCCCCCCATCCCTTATTGCAAGTCCACAAACTTCCACAAACTTGGTCTGGCTGGCATGGCATGGGTGTCAAGTTTCCCTCTCATCCAGCATTATGCATTGAAAATGTGAAATTTAGGCGTCAATAGGCCATGTATGATCGCTACTGTATTCCAGACAAAACATGATACGATCACTTGCGTAAAACTTGTTGAACGTAGTGATTGTCTTCCTATCTTCCCTCCATCAAACTTTTCGACTGGCCCCAACAAAGATATTTTTTTTTTCTCACCGGTCATGTCGGACCAGCATTCCTGAAAAGTTACTTGCCCGACAGCGATCTCTACCAGTCTGGACCGTCGGACCTGCGCAAGTGTGCAGCCTTATGTTATGATAAATTTTGTGTTGGCATTTTGGTCTCATCAGGTAATGTCAGCTGACGGAGGCTCCAAGGTGGGTAAGATCTCCAAGCAGTGGTCAGGATTCGTCAAGGAGGCGTTCACCGACGCCGACAACTTTGGCGTCACTTTCCCAATGGACCTGGACGTGCGGATGAAGGCCGTAACCCTGGCTGCCACATTCCTCATCGTAAGTCCCCATTGTTTCTGCATTCCTTTCTGCTTTTATGTGCTGTGTCTTAAAATGTTGGTTTATGGATTGTTTGTTTGATGTCATATTCATGGCTGGTTTATGGTACACCACATTTGAGTTATGATCAAAAGATTTTTAAGCAAATCTTGACTCTAATTAGAATCTTTGAATTTGACATTTTGGTGGCCCAAAATGAAAGGAAACACAGCAGTCCATATGAAATCTTAGTTGCCCGATCAGGCCACCAAAAGATAAACTTTTTGGAAATTTGGTGGTCCAACGTCAAATTTTAGTAGGTCCAGACCACTGGGCCACTGCTATTGTCAAGCCATACTTTCTTCTTCTTTTTATTTCAGGGCTATTAAAGAGAATTATCCAAAGGCCCTTGTTACGATTATAGTCTGATGTACCATAAATCACATACATGTGTGACTTTTTTTAAAAACATTTAATTTAACCTTAAATTGTCTTCCCCTACACGATGTTACATCTTGCCAACTCGTCCGTTTCTTGCAGAGCATTGCGTGGAGTGTGTGATCGCTTCTTTACTTTTTTTTTAGCACAAGATACCTCGCCAGCTGTTTTCTTTGCAGGCCCGCTGCTTGTGTGGAGCATGCATACAATTTTTATCTTTTGCTCAGCACAAGTTTCAGCGAAAGGAGCAACTCGAAACAGATGTGCACATTGTTGGAAGACGAACAGTAGAGATCTCTCTGTACTTTTGGGGGGTTATTGAGTTTCCTTTTTTTTATTTACAGTCAAACCTGTCTATAGCGGCCACCCAAGGGATACGGGAAAAGTGGCCGTTATAGACAGGTGGCCGCTATAGACAGGTAACATGTATCATCGTTGTATACATCTATATATACTTACATGTATATGTACATGTATGTGTGTACATATGCACATGTGTGTATCATACATAGAACAATGCGGTGTTTATGAAATTGTTGCACAGTACATGTAGCATGTGCACAGTCATGAAGAAAGCTTAACACTAGTGCCTTATTGTGACTGAATAAGTGATGAATGCAACGGTGGCGCAGGAATGACTGGCACGGCTAACAAGCAGAAAAACACGCTGAATTATCGGCTCGGCTACGGCCCCATCGGGTTTTTGGCCGCTATAGACAGGTTAAAATCTACCGCGGGAAACAAAATTTGTGGCCGCTGGCCGCGTTAGACAGGTGGCCGCTATACACAGGGTCTTTAACATTGCTTTTCTCTCGGGGGGATTTTTCAGTGGCTGCTATAGACAGGTGGCCGCTATAGAGAGGTGGCCGCTAAGGCAGGTTTGACTGTATATGGTTAGATGTGATCTGTATGCAAAGCTTTTTCTGTGCTTTAGACACCTGATGCTTCTTGTGTCCAGCAAGCAGATTCTTCTTCACATCCCTTCTTTGCCTTCTTCCCGTGTACAGTTGACCACTACTTGCTTGAGATATTTTGTCGTTCGATTTGAGGCATCTGCATAGACTCCGACCAAATCAACAGTCCGTATTACTATGAAACCAGACAACCAACAAGTGGTTCAATGATACTGTGTACAGGCTATTGGTTTTTGGCAAGGATAGAATTGTCACGAATTTGACGATCATTTTTGGGCCGCAAATGTAACAACACACAGAGATATTTTGCAACATGATGCACCAGCAGAATAAACAAACAGGCATTTGATAGTGCTCTTTAAATTTATAGCCTTGGTGTCAAATCGTGGAAAACAACATCCCTTGAAAATATCTATGACTTCCTCATATGTGAAAATATCTGTACGCAATGACAGCTTTTACAGTATTTTGTTGTGCAATTGTCATACAACGTAGCTCTAACTTTAATACCCCACACCTCCTTTGACAGCTATCTCACAATTGTGCTGAGCCTTGACTTACGACTGATATAAACTTCAAGATTTATACAGTCACTGTTTTCCATCTAAACAGGAAAGAAAGGATGGAAAAAAAAACAGCTTTCAGTTATGATGAATACAGCTGCATGGCTGAATTTAGATTTTACAAAAAGTACACTGATGTTCTTTGAATGGCCCCAGATTTGGGAAAAAGAAAATATGATCATGAATGAATAGATGAATTCATAGCCACTTCTCATGAAATTGATGCCTTAATTTAGAAATTTGGCCAAAATTTTGTGCAGTGCAATAACCCCAAAGGGGAAATCAAATGAAATGGAAGTACAGGTACAGCTGTAGGATGAAATGTCCAGGAATTTCCTGGAGGTTAAATCCTGTTCCAGGAAGTGGCAAGAAGTTTGAACCCTTACTTCCCGTATTTCCGTGTATAACGCCCGAAATGTCGTTAATTGGCCTCTCAAAATAGCTCGAGTTACAGTTCAGTTTCTACTTCCCCACTTTGCTCTTTATTCCTGTTATACACAAAATTACCAAATGTATAATTATTTGTATCATTAGCCATATCAGACATCTTTAAAACAGTGTGCAGTGAGTTAAATAAATGCATTCAGAACATGATATCATGCACTAGAAGCAAAAGAGTTCACACACTGTAATATCAAGAGATGGGTAGCTGTGCAGCAAGTAATAAAAAGTTGCCCTGTACTGAGTAGTCAATCCTTTTTTTCCCTCTTTGAAATGGATTTTAAGATGCAATTACATTAATTGTCAATACTGTATTTTCAGATGTGCTCTAGATGTCCGATTTTGTTGATAATGATAACAATATGGACTGGGTGCTTGGGGGGGGGGGGGAAGGATATGACGTTAATTGCCCTCACTAGAATTTTGTTGCCCTTGTCTTTAACTCAGGCAATAAAATTCTAGTTCAGGCAATAAATGCTGTATCCCCTTCAAGGCCAGTCCATGTAATCATTGTATTTCTCAGAGACTGTTGACTTCTTCCACATTATTAAAGATGTGTGAGATCAAAGCTTAGCCTGCATACATTACATGTTGTTTATTAACTTGGATTGATGGGGAAAAAAAAAAGAAGTCAGAAATCTTTTGAGAAAAAAAAGTGAAGTGTGTGACATTTCATGTTAGCAACAGATGAGGTGTGTCTGGCAAGTGACATCATAATCACATGATTGTTTGGACCAAGTTTGAGACGCACAAATGATAACATCTGTTGAGGCTACTCTCCTCTATAAAAGGAAATGGATCATGTTTTGTTGGTAGGCCGAGTTGAAAGGAAACACTCAAAGCATTATTTACATTTGTGTGTGTGTGTGTGTGTGTGTGAGCGTGTGTGTTATACACTGTATGTTCCCATGTAGGGAGTCAGTCAGGTTGACAAGGTTGACTAGATGCATATAGGGCTTTCAGATATAGTCTGCCATAAAACCAGTATACACTGTACATTGTTATGTATGCCTCGCCGATAATAGACATATATTCCGTGTCACTTGTCCAGTCATTCCAAGGATTTATTTTAATCATCGTGTATTCATTTAATTGTTGTTTTTTGATCATTCTCTTTTTTTTTTATTACAGAGTACTTGTTCAAACATCGAAACTGTTTTTATACTCTGAAAAAATGGCATCTTTAGATGCTTCAAGATATCGTACTTATGTACAAACTCACATAGAACTACATTCCGTGACATTTTAATGAAATTTGCAAATCGTCATTAATATTTGCTAAGTTAATTACAAATAAGTCCCTACACTGTATTAAAGTATTGCTCCCTTTGACATACATATTGTGAGCCAAGGTTAGGTTCATTCATTTTTTTTTTCCTGAAAAGAGATATACTTTTTCTCCCACAGTTGATCTCTGATTGTCGATCACAGATTCAGTCTTTTGCAAATTTGTCGTCTAACACCCAATTTGTGACATGTTAGACTGGAGAAACACATGGCGAATGTAGCATCATACGGAAGTGTGTATTGTAGTGATCTCTATCTTTGACATGTACATGTATGTGTATGCTTGATGCTATTCCACGGTAATTGGAGGGGCAGACAGTGTTTACATAGCACCATGTATTAAAATCTACTCTCCACATGGAACTTGTTTACACTGGAAATTAAATGTGTTTAATACCATATTACTAATACTGTGTCATTCCTATGGAAACAGACAGACATTTGTTTGCTAATTTCTCCTAAGTTATTTGTTGATTACAGATTGACACTCTTTCTTCCACCAGCACAGTTTTTGTTTACATTTGCACCGTTTCCCTTGACAGCACAAACAAGAAATTAATTTTTGCTGTCAGCATTTGTCGGACTATATTGTAACAGAGCTAGAGCAACAAAAAAAAAAAAAAAAGATAGATATACAGGGTGTATATGAGTAATATCTTTGATAGACACAATTTACATGTACCTCTAATCCTTCATTATGATTAGAGAGAAAGAAAGAGAGAATAAAGAGAGAGAGCGAGAAAGAAGAGAAATGCACATGTATGAAATAATGTGTGCTGTGTTTTTAATCATTTTACCTTTTTTTCCATTTGATTTTATGACTCATGCATTGCTTATGACGTTTGTGCTGTACGAGTAAATGTCTTTCGTGGCAGTCCAAATACAATACATGTACATTTGTACGTACTTGTGTATTCCATGTTGAATATTTGCACATGTTTCCATGCATAATATATGTCATCTCTTTCCCTGCAATGTTAAAAGCTCTACTAATCAACCAGAAAGGAAGTGTACTACTTTTCAATATTAAAAACGACTGCCAAAAGCATCAGTGTCTACATGACAGAACAGAATTTAGAGTTAAAAGGGGCCAGAGCTGTCAGCATTTCTTAGCATTTTTCAACATTTTTCAGCAGTTTTCAGCAGCTTTTTTTGCTACATTTAGAACAGAATTGGAGTACACTCTGCTGAATGTCACAGAACCGACTAGCGGTACCAACTAGCAGTTTATTTCCGTTACAGTTTGTATGGGCATAAATTTTACTGCTATGTGCAGATCATCATGGACATCGAAGTTATGGCATTATGAAATATTACTGATAAATCATTCAGGAACTATGAGAATATTGTCAAATGCTGTCCATTGTGATTTGTTTGACAGTGATTGCTGTCTTGGCTCAAGCCACCGAGGTTTTGCATTGCTGGAAACGGTGTAAAACTTTGTCACGCCAAATTTCAATTCATTGTCGTTTGTAGCTGTCGCAGGGAAAGATGACATGTACACACATCTTGGAAGATTTTCTCGTTTTGTTGTTGCTAACGATGTGACCGTTGTCCGTACCATATTAACATTATTTCACAGATGTTTGCAAAGTTCATTTTTTGACATTCCTTTCATTTTCTCCCTCTTCCTTCCCCTGCTTGGATCTTTTCTCTCGCTCTTTTCTCTTCCATCGCGCACAGGATTTTATGTTCTTCGAGGAGTCTGGCAAAAAAAATGATCAAGGCAGAGTTGGATTCCTGTAGAGCGGACACGCTCTACTGCCCCTCTCCCATACTACACCTGATGATTCTCTCGCAGTCCCCCCCTTATTCAGACACACCCATTTTCATGCACTGCACAATACCCCCACCCACCTCCTATCACCACATTTACTATAGATACTCATCTCATACCCCCGTCCCCATGTGGCAAAAAGAAGTCTTGAACTATATCATACAAAAGGCTGGTTTTCCCTAGTAAATGTGTGCAAATTTATATGCGTCCAATACTCAAATCACAAAATGTTCTCACGCAACTTTGAAACATGTGTAAGAACAAATTACTCTGCATTTAGCCTGTAAAGAATGCAGTTGACGTTTCTGATTTGACTTTCTGCCATACAGGTACAATTGTATAGTAGAAAGATTGGAATACATGGTGAAAGTGGCTTTACCATCTCCATTAATCAGTCAAATTCAGTGTGCAAGCTTTTTTTCTGTGTCTCATGTCCTTGCGCAGTGGTGTATATAGAAGCATAATGAACTAATCTCAATGACAAATGTGGATGAGTGAATATTGTATGTAATGTACAGTTATGTACACAGGTACATTTCATTTGCGTGAAAACTGACATAGCAATTTGACTGTCCAGGCTGAACTGCACATTAGCATTTGATAGATACTACATCATAGAGAGGATATCGGGTCAAACGTGAAATACACGAAAGTAGCTTGTTCGATGCAAAGTCGTTGGTATCTTTGCGAGAAAACGATTGTTAATGAAAAATCTATGCTTGTATTGACCTCAAGATTTTATCGCTAGAACACAAAATTGTATATTTATGCACACTTTGATATAAAGTGAGTGTCTTTCTCTTTTTAAGTGTGATGTTTATAGTAGAATTCTGTCAGGTAAATGATGCATAGTAGAGACTCTTATTATATTATATCATGCAAGTAGTGACCACATTATATACCATCTTCTTTTTCTTTGGATACTTATTTGATATATTTTTCCTTTCTTGAAAGAGAGGATTAAGTCAGTGGCATTATCCCATGATTGTGTGCTGTGCTGATCTGTACATGTAGCTGTCATTTCTGATGTATGACATTACTGTCCGTAGAACAGACAAAAAAACTAACTCTTGTACTGGCACTTAGCCTTGTTTCCAGGCAATTTTTATGTGCGTTATATGTCAGTTTGCAAATGACTATGGAATAAATTGGGGTCTTTCATTAAAAAACAAACAAACACACAAACGAACATAAAAATTAAACAATCATATTTGAATAACTAGATCTCTTACAAAATATGTATGCCAAAAGGAATGTTTACTGGCCCCTCACCATAAAGCAAGTCAGGGAAAGTATTAAAGCAATGCAGAAGAGAAGAGAAAGTCAATTGTCTTTCTTAATCCTTATAATTAATATATGAAAATATGATATATTGGCAAAAAGAATATTAAAGCCATTGCAAATTACTACTATTCATTAAATCAGCAACTCAAATCATGCTAACTTGTCATTTTTGTGATAGTTGTACAGTCTTCATGTATGTTGTATCTGCTTTTTACTAAAAGGTATAGAAAGATGTGCTATTTTGTATTCAGAGTGCTTGAAATCTTATGATGGTGTTTTCCCCTTGTACTACGATATCTGGGCTTATCCAAAGTCTTGAGAAAGGCTGAAGTTATTTCTCTTCCAAAACCATAATTATGATGTTCCATAATTCTATCTTGGCAGTGTCCGCTGTCAGTTTGTGATGGTGGTGTTGGTCTGAACTGTCATATAAAGAAACCACAAAAAGCCCTGGTAGTAGCCTTTTATAAAAGAATGCAACCTACTTGTAAGGAAAGGGAGAAACTGGGAAAGGTTGTATTTTGACTTCCAAAATTAATGAGATAATTTACAGTTGTGGTGTGACAGCTGCTGCCCATTGCCAACTTACCGAGAGTAATTCCGTCTGCCAGTACGAGCAAACAAAGCCAACGCAATGTATCTATTTAAAAGTGCAGTGGGGGAAAGACTGCCTGATTTGGTTTACAGATCACGCTGAAACTTAAACATGTCTGGAAGGCAGAGACTATCAAGGAGCATTTATGTGCTATTCTCTAACCTGTGGGTGTGGTTGCTATCGTATGATAGATAGTAGAAAGCACTATTGAAAAGCATCATTCCTCATGTGAAAAGTGATCATCATCAAAGATGGCTTTTTCATACTGCATCCAGCAATATCACATGGCAACTAGGATGAAGGACGTTGGTGATCACATTGTCATGGGAACACCCAAGTCTGAGCTGCCATACTGTGGGCTTACTGAACAGTGTGTTTCAGAATTATGGAAGCAGTCACTCACCTATTCACTTGACAAGAAGCTTAGATTCAAACAGAAAATTGCATGTAATTGCTTGAGATCCAAACTATAGTGAACAGATTTTGCACCGACGGCATCTCAAAAATATCATATTTGACAAAAGTTAGGTCCACTTTTGCTTTCGTGCCGGCAGAGATATTTTTTGCACGTTTGTACATCTTGAAATGTTGAATATTTTCCTGTCATTGCATACATGATATTAAATTAATAATAAAGGGGGAAAAAAGAAATTGGAGAAAATGAAGTAAATAAAGTATAATACCATATAATATATTAGTTTTATATTAGGTTTTAAATGTCATTTCAAACATGATATTGAATTGGTATGAATGGGGAAAAAAGAAAGTGGAGAAAATGAAAAATGAAGAAAAAAAAAACCCACATCAACATCTACTTTTGATCTTGGTTTGCCCCCATTAACAGATTTGGCAGGATTTACCTCACTCTATTAGGAATCTTCCCAGGCCCCCCTCCGCCTGTCTCTTCCACATCTTTTTCGGTCATCTTCGCTTTCATGGCTCAGTCGCTTTAAACACTCACTAATAAAGTGTTTAAAAGAATGAAAACAAAATACTAAAAAAAAAAAGAAATATATAATTTGAATTATGTACCCATAAAGCTGCATATTGATGTTTAATATCTGTGTCTTAGAGAAATTCACTTTGCTTGAATTTCAGTATTTTCTGAAAACTGAACAGACTGATTACTCATATGAAAGTAATCAAAGTCAAGGTCGTAGATGTACTGGCCGCCGCCCACCTTTAGTGTTGTATGCACACGCCAAACACATTAAGAAAAAACACAAAGAAAAACATCTTAAATTGCTGAAGTATGCATGGGAAGCATTATTCTAAATGTTAGCACTGGCTCAATTTGCCGTTGATGTTGTTGTCCTATTCCACCCTCACTCATCAGAAAATGACATTGATGTTGTTTCATGTTCAGGAGGCAAGTGCTGTATTTTTGTTTGGTTTTTGTTTTGTTTTTGTATAAATTGTATTCAGTTTGTTTCACTCCAAACTATGTATCACAACTGAATGGTTGACCGAGCCTTATAATTGTAATTTACAATGCACTATCCCCCCATGTCTGTTGCCATCCACCACCACCACCATCATCACAAATTAGTCAAATGTCACATGTTGTTAAACTTTTTTTTGCCTAGAGCGAGCGAAACTAATAGCAAGTTTTTAGGGAAGGAAATGTCATTTGATGTGCACTGCACTTTTTGAACACTTCAGTTTCAAGAGCTGGCGCATTCAGTCATATTGATTATAGTTAAAGGACAAGTTCACCTTCATAAACATAAGGATTGAGAGAATGTAGCAATTAATAGTAGAACTCATCAGTGAAAGTTTGAGGAAAATCGGACAATCCGTTCAAAAGTTATGAATTTTTGAAGTTTTTGTGCAGTAACCGCTGGATGAGAAGACTACTGCAGTGTGTGAATAACTTAGATATTGTCACATGCGTACAACAATATAAGCAAAATATAAAGAGAATTTCACAAAATTTCATCTTTTGAAAAAAGTACACGTTTCCGCGACTCGTTACCGACAAATGTTATGGGTAATATTATTCCCCCTGCCTTTAGAAAGAGGCAAGTCAAGTGCTCTTTTATTATGCGAAAAAAGTGAAAATATGTTGAATTTTCTTTATACATTTTCTTTATACTATTGTACGCATATGACTTACAAGCTGTAGTAGTCTCCTCATCCAGTGGTTCCAACACAAAAATTTTAAAAATTCATAACTTTTGCATCGATTGTCCAATTTTTCTCAAACTTTCACTGATGTGTTCTACTAATATTGTTGCATTCTCTCAATCCTTGTGTTTATGAAGGTGAACTTGTCCTTTAAGGTATGGAGCTGCAGCCATGGTTAAATGTATAGCACCACATTGTCATGATGTATATATGATGTATAAAAAAAAAAAAAAACAACGTAAATTCGGGGAATAAATGTCTGGAAAAGAGGTACAAACTGTATCAGGAAGAAAAATTTTATTGAACTTTGAAGGAGAAATACTTGATTGTTCGTAAGGATTCAACAGCTTTTTTAGCTCACCTGAGCCTTTGGCTCAGGTGAGCTATTGCGATCGCCCTTCGTCCGTCGTGCGTAAACTTTTTACGTTTTCATCTTCTTCTTGAAAACTCCAAGACCGATTTTCATCAAACTTGGCAGGTAGCATCCCTAGGGGGTTAGGAACTCAATTTGTTAAAATGGGCACCATGCCCCACCCAGGGGGCCCCCAGGGGGGCCCAAACCCCCCAAAATTAAGGTATCTGTAAAAATCTTCTTCTCTAGAACCAACAGTGATAGAGCTAAGTTAATACTATGAGTTAGTACATTGATGACTGTAGTTTCAAGGTTCTTATGGCAGAATCAGGGGTGCCCCCCTTGGGACCCAGGGGAGGGGGTGGGGAGGGGTCCTAATGGGGCCTAAATTGTACATTTTCATCTTCTTCTTGAGAACCCCATAACCAATTTTCACCAAACTTGGCAGGTAGCATCCCAAGGGGGTTAGGATCTCAATTTGTTAAAATGGGCACCATGCCCCACCCAGGGGCCCCAGGGGGGCCCAAACCCCCCAAAATGAAGGAATCTTTAAAAATCTTCTCTAGAATCAGAAGTTATAGAGCTAAGATAATACTTTGAGTTAGCACATTAATGACTGTAGTTTCAAGTTTGTTCATAGCAGATCCAGGGGTGCCCCTCTTGGGGGCAGGGGGGGGGGGGTGGGAAGATCCCAATGGGGGCCTGAATTGTACATTTTCATCTTTTTCCTGAAAACCTCATGATGGATTTTCGTCAAACTTGGCAGGTAGCATCCCTAGGGGGTCAGGATCTCAATTTATCAAAATGGGCACCATGCCCCACCCAGAGGGCCCCAGGGGGCCCCAATCCCCCCAAATTAAGGAATCTTAAAAAATTTGGGCCCTTACTGTACATTTTCATCTTCTACTTGAGAATGCCTGGTCAAATTTTAGTAGAGCTGTGAATAATTTAGATTAGTGACTGCGTGAAAGGTGAACTTGCGATACTCAGGTGAGCGCTAGACCCGCGGTCTCTTGTTTTATATGGGTTTATTTGGTTGTCCTGGGACTCATTTCATGCATAGTTGATATGATAGCAACTCTTGCTGGAATGGCAATTCTTGTAACAACAAGAATCCAGCTTCCTGATTGGCTGTTGCTGTTGCTATTGGAAGTTGTCATTCAAGCAAGAGCTGCTATCCCTACATTTTTATCCCGAAGTAGACTTCAGAGTGTGTAGTATCTAGGCCCTCAGGACTACACCATTCATCTAGTTCAGTGGAGATTTGCTTTAATGCAGGAAACTGATGTGTATTTTGGGTGTGCTTTAATATAAAATGGGACATAGAGGGAATGTAGTGGGTTTTTTTAACATTGTTATTTCCTCAAGAATCATGATTTTAATTTTGATCTAGTTTTAGTGTAAGAAATTATATGTAAAAAAGAAAAGAGAAATACAGAGAAATGTATATTTAATAAAAAGTGTTATAGAAGCACTATTTTTGACTGTCGGACAAAATTGTTAGAGTGCTGTATGTTTGTTTTTGATCAGAGTCCCCTAAACTGCCAGATATTTTAGTAGCCATCTCTCCCCAAAACTGAAAATAGCATTTTATATACACAGCATATTTAATATGTACATTTAAAGCAACTTAGAATCAGTTTTCAAAGGAAAATGACCAGCAGAATTTTTTGCCGACTTAAATGACATAGACCATCTGGGCATGCAATCTGTTAAAAATAGCATTCAGTCATGCACAGGGTGACATGAATGAGAAGGCCAAGGCAGTATCTCGTGGAATTCTAGTATCGTCTATTCTAGTAAGAAGCTACTTTCTTCTACCATCTATATTTTGTTTTTCCTTGAAGATATGGCATTCTCTGCTTTCCCAAAAGAGTAGTATCTGAGGGTGGAGGATATGTACTTATTGCTTTTTGCATTTGAATTATATCACTCTGTTCTTGACATGAACTGTTACATGCCATTAGCTATCCCCAGTAGTTCTGATGTGGGCATTACTAGATTGCAGTAAATTATAGCACTAGTGGGTTGTATTTTTGAAAAACAGGTCATTCCATTTCATTTTTGTATGTTTTGCTCTATAGCTCACATTATTTTGCTGTGCACAAACCCTGCATACGTATATGACCTGAACAAATGTGTACCTGTACATATGTTGTACGTAGCCCCTAAATGTTTCGATCATTTAGTACATTTAGCCTACAGAGTAACCAATCTTTCACACAGCCTTTTAAATACTTCACACTTTTCTTCCGACTGGAAAATTTGATACTTCATGTACATTTCTATTTCTCTATTTTTGATACTTTGATATTTCTGCCACTTAGATATACTCAGCAGAGAAATAGTTTTGCAAAGTGCACTGTTCTAAAAATGATAACAACCACAAGTGGGTGAAACACCAGATGAGATGAAAAGTCTAACTTCAATTATCTGAGGAGGGATAATAAGTGACAGGACATTCATGACTTTATTTTTTCACTGCATAGAGTGCAAACAATTTCGAGACTAGGAAGTCTTTAAAGACAGAAAACATAAGATTTCAGTTCTTTCATGAAATATTCTTAATTTCAACAGCTACGTTTTCAGAAAATGTCATCAAAAGTCAGAAACTGGCAGGTTGAGTTGATTGTTTTTGAAATATATGACTGACATATAAATAGAAAATGGACAAGGTTTGAAAGCTGAAGAATGAATTATTTCGATAATACCCCAAACTGGAAGGTTGGTGTAACATGACATATTTTACAGCCTTTGTTGCACAGGAAACTCCTGTTTCAAAGTCCTCGGGATGGATAGTTTTCTTGTGGTATATTGAAATATCATTATAGCCAAACAATAAAGTACATAAAGATATTTTTAGATAATGATTCTGGGACATGAAATTTTACTTCACTGTCATAAGAGTTGCGTTATGACCATGTTCGTTATGGCAGGAGTGCACTGTAGCCTTTTTGCATTGTAATACAGCATCGATACTGACTCTGCACGTATGCGATTATTCAACCTTTTGATACAGTGTAGTGTAACAAACCTCTCCGTGATAATTCTTAAAGGGTATAGGAGGGCACTTTGAGGCTGTTTAAATAGAGACGTGTCACTTGAAGAATGCATCATAATCATGATTGTCATTAGAGAAATACACGTTCAGTGTTTTTAGAAAGTTTGGTGGTCATTAGCATGAGTAAAAAAAAATGCAACTATGTGTGTGCTTGCACATTTTTGCCTCTATGATGTGTGGTGCACTGGAATGATTGCTCACACATACAATTTAAAATATCAAAGTATTTTCAATTACAGTGTTACGAGTAGCATTTTATGAATTCTACTGATGCGCTGCATTCTGTAAAATTAAGTGGCATTTTTGTGAGGTGGGCATCATATCAGTCCACTCACTATGATTCTTTATCATGTGAACCAATGAACAAGACAATACAATTGTATGTTATCCATGTTATGAAAATATAAAAGTCAAAATGTGTGGAATACATAGTGCCATACCATAATGGTTTTGTAGTTGTAGTGGTATCTAGTAAAATATATGCTGGTATTGAACATTGTACATTGTATAAAAATCTGACTCATGTAATTAACAATCCAAATAAATGTAAACAGTAATCACTACATGTGTGTAAAAAACTGATTCATGTAATTAACAATCCAAATAAAAGTAAACAGTAATCACTACATGTGTGACGGTCAAAACTCAAGAGGTATTGCCAAAGTTTGTCTTTATTCATTCAGGTGTTGATTTGAACAATGTGCACTAATTCATTGCAAATTGTAGTTTTATATTATTGCTAAGAGAAATATGCAGCGTAAAATAGATTATGTCATAGGAAGATAGTAGATAAATCTATTAAAACACAGTTGAGATCTTTCAGACATTATAATCTCCACATCAGATTTCTTTATGAAGGCTTAATCCATTATATTAGATATTTTACAATGAAGCACCATGTCCTCTAGTACATAGCCTTCCAGGTAATAAATTTGTCGAGAACTGAAGACAGATTAAAGGAAACATTGCTTTTCTCACTCCTGAAAGCATTACACTGATATTCAGTGCTTTATAAAATTCATTTGTACCGAGGAAGGTGCACCAATGAAGTGATTTCTTTTAATATGAGATGGTGTTTGTTTGAATGTAGAGTGGCAGCATGATAGAGTTGGCCATGTAGCAGCTGCCATATTAAGTTAGCACAAAGTGCAAGCCAAATTGTAGCAATCCAGAGTGAAAAGATAATGGAGCATACTACCTTTTTAGTACCCCTTGCAGGTTTGTTCTAATGGTTATTGAAGAGAATTTGCCATGTACATTGTAGTTTGTTACTGGTGCTATCACTTGTGGGCGTTAATTGCATCTGTAAGTCTGCCCTGATGTGATGAAGGGGTACCTGAAGAGGGAGAAACAAGAATGTTTTCGGTGAGAGTTGTTGCTGAAGTCGTCCTTGTCAAATTCATCTATTGAGAGGTTTATCCTCTCTCATTTTTATGTTGCCGCTTGACATTTTCCTGTGACATTTACTCTACTGCCTGCTCAGTATGATATTGATGTACATAGATGAGTTATCAGCTTTTTAAAAGTGGTAACGGCGCATTAATACAATGACTATGTGAATATATCTTTGAGAGATGACTAAAACAAAGAAAGGGAGGGGGTGGAGAGAGAGGGAATTGTGTATGACAAAGGTAAAGACAAATTAATTAATTGCTTTAAAAAATCAGTGATATCTCACTCTCAGTGTCAGGAAATGACCCATGAAGTGACCAGCAATTAAGAAAATATTTTTTAGCGCTTTGAATTATTTTGAAATTAATATACAGGTTGTTATGTTGTAGTTATGTTGAAAAAGAATGCAAGGACAGAGAAAAATAGAAAAGGAGGGTGAGAGAGTGTGTGTGTGTATGGATAATGTGTGTGTGTGAATGTATATGTGTGTGTATGTGTGTGTGTGTGTGTGTAAGAGAATGACAAAGAAAGAAACGGATAGAATTAGAGTGGCCAATTTGATGAAGTTCTCAATGCAGGGTTGAGTAACAACGCCATCCATGCTTAGGCAATCTCTTAATAATGCAACATGTTCTGTGGCTTTGACAGATATGTACTCTCGCCTGATCCATCATGATTAATGACACTTTCTCCTCATCTCTCTGGATATTACATGATACTGATATACTGCAATGCTCAGATGCATGTGTTTAATTGTATCCATTTACTTAATATCTTCAGTACAGCAATCGTAGCATGTTGCTTTGAAACTCACCTTGTCAGCAAGCAGGGAACTTTGACTCCTTAACATTCATCATCTTTGCATGTTATGTATTTTAGTTATGTTCAGATAGTGATCCTTAACCTCGAGGATAGCTTTCTTCAAGGATAAGCTCTGGCCCTATTATACGATGTGCGTTCGCACGACAAAGCTTATCCTCAAAGGTAGTCCTCGAGGATAGGATCGCTGTCCCCCGTACCTACGCTTATTTACAAGTTCCCATCAACAAGTTCTGTCCACACGATGCTTAAACTACGAATGTGGACCCCCTGTGGCTCGTGGATAGAGCACTAACCCTGACATATCTTGTGGATAGCTATCTTCGATTTTAACTTCAAGTTAGGTACCAATGAGTGCATAGCACAGTGCTTTACTATCGTAAAGATAGCTATCCTCGATCTGAATGTAACTTAAGTCTTGCCAGATATATTTCAGCCAAATTGCTCTATTTTTATGGATATAGTTGTGGCTGGGATAACAGATTAACAATGAAATATGATTACAACTATTTTGCTTAAAATAGTTATTCATACTAGAGACTGTTCTTGATTGCCCATGAAGGAATCCAGTGTCATCAGTTACCCAGGCACAATTTTTATATACTAATGATCATTCAATGACCAGAGCGCATTGGAAGGAACATTCTAGACTAGACGTTGGGGAAAGTGGTCAAGGTGTTTAACTTCATGGTGTTTTATCCTCCCGAATGATTTGGTGTGATAATGGGGCAGTGACATTTGAAGACCATGAAATAACAAGTGATCAGTATGTGCTTGAAGCAAGAAACAAAAAGCAAAACAAAAACACACACACAAAAAACTGAGGCCAACCAAAATTTAAAGAATGAAGTTTGATTTAGTTTTCTCTTTTTCATTTTCGATCCTTTGTAACTCTTATTTCCTCAACTCTAAGAAAGCATGAACACATGATTTTTTTTTGTTGTTGTTGGAATGCATGACTTCAAATGTATCTTTTCTTGACAACATTTTTTAATACAATTTTGAGTTCTTCATTCTCTTCAAATCCTGACGTGAGGTGATACGTCTTATGTTGCCGATCATCCCATGGTGTGGTTAAGAATCGGACTGACATAAGATATCTGAGCTGGAGATGTTGTTTCAAGCTCAACCATAGCTGCATAGTGGCAAATAACTCCACCTTTTCTGTATCAGCTCTTGTTGCTTGAGTTCCACAGACATCACGTCTGACTCTTCTTACCTGACATTTCCTTTTCAAATGCTACGTTAACATCATGATTACTCTGGGAAGGCCTGATTGCAATACTGCTGTGCTTTGGCAAGAGAAAACAATCGACAAATGATCACCAAAAAGTTGAGATATAAATCTTGTAGATCGGGAGTGGCATGTCTCGGCTTTGGTGAGAAATTTTGAGCAAGAACACTCATCCCACCGAGAGATATTCAAGTCGAGATGCTTTGATATCATATTTTTGTTGTGGATGCAGATTGCTTACTGTAAAATGAGAAATTTTCGCGTGCATTTTAATTTCGCGAGCGCCAAAATTTGCGAAATTAAAATGCACGTGAAAGTTTTTGTCTACACTACATGCATTGAACGCCAGTGGCAATTCGCGAAAATTTCATGCCGCGAAAAAGGCTGTCAGTTCCAATTCGCGATAATTTCATGTCGCGAATATATCATGTTTTACAGTATATAGTACTTACACTCGTTTGTCACTTGCTTGCTTTTGCCAAAGTAGGGTAGACTAGTAGGTTTTGTATGGTGTCTATGCCATCCCGCATCGAGACTGAATTATATATGTCTCGCAATTATAGAAGCTGTGGAACTGTTGGTGATAACAATCTATTTGTCATGTTTCTTTTTACTTTTGTCTTATTAACTTTGCTTTGAGTTATTATTTTTTTTCTCTCTCTTGCAACCTCCCATTCACACATCATCAATGGTTGAACAAACACTGTTGAGTTTCACACTCTCAACTGAGTTATCCAACAGTGTGAAATATCTTCTGTCTGTTATGTGTGGGAAGTGCATTTTTTTTTTTTTTTTTTTTTTGTTTCTACCATCAGGTCTTGCTTGTAGCACCCACATTTTGTTTGGTTTTAGCTTTGCAGCATTGTTATACAAAGTAACATAATTTGCTGTGGCTGCTTGTATAATTTTATTTTTCGTTAGTCACCTTTTCTTTCCTGCCGTCTGTATGCCGATTGTAAACACATGCTTCTTTTTGCAGCTCTTTAATTTTAGTCAGTTGTGCATGTTTATCACCTATTTCATGAAGTGTACATTTCATCTTTTTTTTAATGTTTAGTTGGTCTCTATTAGACACCATCACAAACTTTGAAAGTTGCTTTTCATTGTACATTATTTTTTCCTCTTATCATTGTCATCATCATCAGTTGCTTACATACATCAATGTTAATTTCAAATTTTAGTTCCCGCTGGCACTAAATTTTAATTAATGTAAACCTGCCTTGTCAATTTATTGCATGTGTACAATATATATCCAGACCTATCACATAATACTTCAAAAAAAATGACAATGCTTTATATAAGTGATTTGTACCTGAACATCCTGCTGTCACAAAATACAGGTGAGTTTGTAATAATTATTTGTCATGCCAGGTAGATTTATTGAACAACAGTTTGATAGCAAGATATCAAGACATCCCCAAACCTGAATCTATCAAAATCATGATACGTATAACTTATTTTGATAAGGCACCAACTTGATCAGTCACATAAGATCATATCATTCAAATGGGATGATTTTTGACAGACAAAATATTCTTATGTCAAAACAAAACAAAAAACAAATCTATTGAACTGTCCAGACTATCAAATACCCTTTAACTTTTATGATAGTACCATAGAACGTTTTCCTAAAAAGTCAAGAAATACCATCCAGTCTCCAGATATGTGGTAGCAGTAACAACTTAATCACATGACTTTAGTCATGTGACATACTTGATCAGTCACTAATGTTGACTTATTGATGTAAAGAGGCATGGCATGGTTGTGTCATGAAAAGCAGTAGTTCACAAGTAGCCCATCCGTTATTGCATCTTGACCTTGTTTACTTTTTATACGAAAGCATCACATCAAAGAACAACATTGTTTATTTTGTGTCAAGATTAACCCATGATCTCCAAGATGTTGTAATTGGTGCACTAGTATACATGTACGTGTACATGTACATTGTACATAGCACCCCTGGCTCCTTCATGTAGTTGCCAAAGGGTTAAACAGGTGCTCCAGCAGAGGTTTTACAAGTTGTGTCATTCAATTTTCATTCATGTTTATGTGTGTGTGTTTTGACACTTCACATTTATATTTTAAAGTGTCCCATTCATGAAATACATTTGTTTGATTCACATGGCAAAGATCTTGGTTTCTAGCAATGTGTGAAGTCTGAGAATACTGAAAATTGCTCAGAATTACAAACCTACACGTATTGATACATTGTAATGTACTCATGATTTGCCATGATAACATTAAAGGCACAAGGGGCATCTTTTGAGATAGGGAAAATAAAAGCAAAAAAAAAAAAATGCCCTGGCAATAAGCCTGAAGGAGATATGTGTTTCTTCTTTCAGGGAAGGATTAGAAAGGTCGTTTTCATTATTTCACCAACTTTATTTGGACAAAACAATTCTATTAACAAACCAAACAAACAAATACAGTGACCAGGCGCAAACCAGCTTGTTCACTTTAGCACCAGTATTCACATGGCCAAAAAGACATGAACCACAAAGAGAAGATTTAACAAAGTGTGGTACAAAGTGTCAGGTTCCCACTTGCTGATTGAAGACAAATTATTCAACTGAATTATTGCCCTTTCAAATTGATCCATGTGATTTGGAAGATGCATATCATTTTGTCCTTTCCCTGTTTGTGCTACCAACTAGTCGGGTGATCAAATCTTACTTTCGAAAACAAACAAATGTTAAAAATTTCACCTAGATATCTGTGAGATTATTATGTCCTACCTGTTTGTGCAAAATTGGCCATCAAAACTACTGATAACATTGCATTAAGTCTATTACACAGGAGGAAGAGATGCACATGTATGTTAATCTGAGCAACTTAAAGTTCTTGGACTAAACTTCATAGCTAAGACCATGAACAGTCCCATGCTTGTATCTGAGTGAATCAAAATGTGCAACTTTGTCCGAAATTGGTGCTAAACATTTGGTCTCAATGCACAATGTTTGCCTCAGAAATTTTCAGTAGTTTTGAGATCAAAAGTTTAACACCAATTTCGGATGAATTTCCAATGCGGATGAGCTTCTACTGTAATATGCAAACCAGTGTTTGTCTTGAAACTATACACCAAGTCCAGTCCATGTATCAATCATGCTTTGTCCACCCCACGCAGGATTTCATGTTCTTTGAGAAGTCGGGCGACGAGAAGGACCAGAGGAAGGCGGGCTTCACCCAGGTGTAGGCGGGGCCATCAACCATCCAGCCAATCATATCGCTCCATTCTCATCATCTGTGAACAGGTGTGGTCGTCACTCATCAAAACCAGCCATGCATTTCATTACATTTAAATTACAACAAGACTGCTGAAATTTGTTGTTGTTGTTTGAAAGAAGGTTAATACAATTAGCCAGAAGATTTTTTTTATTATGCTCTGTATCATATGGCAAATTTTATAGTCTGATGATATTGAACCATTTAATTAACAGCACAACTGTGAAGCGTCTTTGAAGCAAATGAATCTCATCAATACCAAAATATTCAAAATATATCACTATTATATTTCAAAAGTGATGTCTTCCTCAAACGTAGATTTTAGATGGTAATCCTCTGCATACTGCTGTGAATTATAAGTACATGATTTAAGTAGACAATGTCAGTATGTCTTCTTCACTTGAAAATAATATCTCAGAGCTGACAGGAACAACAGCAAAAAAAAAAAAAAAAAAAATGTAAATTACAGTATGTCAGATGAAAAATACCAGTCATACATACAACAAACCTGATACAATTGTAAAGCCATGGCAGACAGTTCATGGTAAAGAATATTTGTGGGTTCTTTATACCATACTATGATCAATCAGGTGAGAGTAAAAATAAAAACAGATTTGAAACATTAAAAAAAAAATGATAATATAAATAAAGATAGAGAGCTGTCATTCATCTGGTGGACTGTAATTGGAGAGTGTACAGATACTAGGAACTTTATGCATTTCACATTTTACTGTATGAAAGCAAAATGTCCACCCACTGCCCATTCCAATTAAACAGGCTTCGCCAGTCAATAGGATCCTTTTACAGCAAGAATAAAGAACCAAAAGTCTGTTCATGAATGTCTCCAGATTATTTGTTGAAGTTGGCTTGAGCTTGTATGTGACATGCTGGATGTTATAAAATTGCCAGGTCATTCATGCTCTCGCAGTGTGTTGTAGAGAAAATGTACGATGTATTCCATATGTTTGTGTGTGTGTGTGTGTGTTGTTGTTGTGGTTTTTTTTTTTTTTTTTTGGGGGGGGGGAGGTTTAAGCTCAAGTGTGGCATTTTGCTCAGGTATCTCATACATAATGTTTTAAGAGGAATCATTCTTGTTTCAGCAGTGCAACATCCCATGCTTACTGTTGGCATCCCATGCACATACATTCAGGCATTCGTATTACATCACGTACACAGATATTGTGCACCAATTTCGTGAAGTTTGTACCATGAATGTTTGTGTACCTTTCATCTTGATTGATCAGCTCAGAATTCTGTCGTATGCCCATGGCAGGGCTGAAAATTTGTCATCTGTAAAAAACCATCAGTTCAAATGTCAAAATGAAAACAGTATATGTGTGTCCATATCTGTGAAGTCATATAGGTTTCTACAGTAAATCAAAGTGTACAGTATATGTTATCTATTTCTGAATACATAACGCATTGTGTACCACAATATTACAGCATTTTCACAGTCTGACCTTAAATGTCATTTTTTTCTTGTTTCTTTCTTTCCTTCTCTTATCTCCTGTGTGTTTGTCCTCGTTTGTCCTTGTTTGTTGGTTCTACGTATCGTCCACTTACTTTGACCTTTCCTCCACGCCTCGTCTTCGATCTCTCTCCCTCATTTCTCCATTCCATCTTCCTCCATGTTTGTGTGTGTGTGTTTGTTTGGTTGTCTGTGCGTCATCTGTCGCGTTGCTGTCGTCTTTTTTTTTTCCTTCTTCGTGCGCTTCTCTCTGCAGGACTTCATTTTCTTCGAGGAGTCGGGGAAAGAGAACGACCAGCGAAAGGCGGGCTTTGTCAAAATATGAGCTCCCGAGGAAGGCGTTCCGTTGGCGTGACGATGGGGAATAGAGTAGAAAATGTACATAATGTACTACTTTCATTAATGTAGAAAATGAATATATTAAGTAACAATTTTGATTTCTATCTCTCTTTTGTTCCTCTGGCCTTCATTATCATTATATGTCACTCCTGGTTGCCTTACTCCCCCCCCCCCCCCTTTCACTCTCTCACTCCCGATTATTCTTGTCTCTTCCAAATGCTCTTCTTATATTCCTGTATTACTCTTTTGTATCCCTTCTCTATTTCTGCATCCCCCCCCCCCCCCCTCCTCGATTCCCTCATTTTTCGGTGGGGTTGCCTGTACAAATCCTACTTACAAAACCACATCCGCTCCAGGATTTCATATTCTTTGAGGAGTCTGGCAAGAAGAATGATCAGCGTAATGCGGGCTTCGTCCGAACGTAAACAAACAAAATGAACCGCACGAGTCCGTGTGGTGTCGGTAGAAGGTTGGCAGAGGGATTGGCAGCAATCGAAACAAAAGAGGTATACGAGTGTAGTCAGTGTTTAGAGTAGACCATTAGAAGCAGCATTTTGTGTGTACGTGAATGAAGCTATCGCAGACCATCACACAGTGTTCGTTAATGGCATGGATAGGATCGAATATCATTCATGCAATACATCATTCTCAACTCTAGGCTTCCTGTTACGGGATTCCATATTATACTCTACAATATGGTCGTGTGTATATCCATCATGATCATTGTCATGTTTTATATAGTCATGTATTTATTGGCCTTTTTTTTTTTTTTTTTAAGAAACAAACACATAGCATATCCTGTTATAGAGTTGTCAAAAATGCGTGTGTGTAGTCTGTACGATTAACCCCTTCACCCTCACCGTAGAACACAGCCATTCTTTGGTTTGTAAACCATGGAAGGGATACAGGGAAATTTGAAGATCAGATCACCAACATGAAAGTGAATTTAATTTTGATTTACTACTAATTACCTGGCATAGATACATTGTAGTCTTGACTTTACACTCTTCATCTACACAAACCGCAAGTGCACCATCCCTCATGTATGCATACGTGTATGTGCCCGCAGATTACTACATGGTGAATTAGGTGTACATGGCTCTGATACAGAGCTAGAAAGGAAACAGATGATGAAAAAGCAAGCAACTCTACTCAGCAATGTGCAGATATTGATCGATGTCGGTTGTTTCCTGACACTGCCAGTAGCAATGACTTATTGAAACTATGTACATGTACATGCACATGAATCAACAGTGATGCCTATTTATATTACCAAAAGTGCTGTGTAGCCTATTGAAAGGCTGGGACACATATCATATATCTTCCCGTTGAGTTGCTGCTAAACTGACTCTAAATAGCCAGGAGTTTGATATTATATGTTTCCTTTTTATTTGTCATATTTTTTTCATGTTTTTGATAAATCCAAGACAACAAGTCTATGTAGTTGTACCTTTTATTAACAAAATTTCAGGGCCATATCACATGAAAGATTAAAGAAAAGATTTTTTTTTTCTAAAGATTTCAGCATTAAAGCCATGGCAACTGGTAAAAATTCTGCAATGAAGATATGAATAATAATGATAGAATTACAATTATAGGAATGAATGAGTAGATTATAGAGAACAAATTTGTGATAATCAGCATAATAAACATATTTATCATTATACAGGTTTGTATCATGTACAATGTAATTCATGACATTTTTCTATCATATCTACACGTCCATTACAGTTAAATTCAGAAATTGCATTTTGCATCATGACTATGAAAATTAGAAACTTCATTATGGTCAACCTTTCACATAAGTCCACTGCCCATCAAATTGTGGTGTGCCTTGTATTAAATAACGAGATACAAATTGTACTGCTGTATCTCTGATCATGTTGAGTATGGAGGTACAATTGTACATGTATGTTAAAACTCCTTTAATACAAATCCGAATTTGGCTGAAATCAATATTCAATGTCTTTTGAATGCAAAGATATAATGAAAGCCCTATTCTTAGTCCCAGTGGCTGTGACTTGTTCAGGGTTGACTGTAGAATCCTAATCATGTATACTCATAAATCACATTGTGGTAGACACAAGGCTATACATTCCTCGGGCATTACATACAAATCAAATCCATCTTTTGGTATCATTTTTGTCATCAGATTATAGCATTCAGAATTATGGGACATATTTGCCGATGAGGAAGTGTATCAGAATTTGAGACATTTTATTACCATTACACTTGAACCTCTGTTCTCATTCATGTATATTGTATTGACATGTACAGTTGTACCATATATTTGTACATTCTCTGTGGTAAGAAGCAAAAGGGCACTGAATATGAAATTTTCATTTGTGTTTTAGACCACAGAATCAATGATCTTGCTCTCAAATGAACAACTTGTGTTTGCCAGTGTATGAGATCTGCTTCAATAGACCTGAATGATATAGAACAGTGCAGTATACATGAATCAGCATTTGTCTTGTGGTGTTAGTGTACCAAGGTATGTGTAAAAAAAGTAAAATCAAGTAGTTTGTGTATGTTTTGTAGTGTATAAACATTTACTAGTAAAAGAAAAACTGTCTGGTAATATATCTGAGTAATTTGGTCATGGGGAAAATTCATCTACATTGTACAATGTACAAATTCATGAAATTCTTCCATTGAGATTTTTCATTGTAGATAATTCTTTGTCAATCAGTTGCAGTGTACAATATATTTGATTATGAAATGCTTTAACAGATATTTTTTACTCTACATTTAAATATCAGTGCAACATTGATGAAGCACTGTACTACATACTCAAGGTCTCCAAGTATTATTTATACTGTGAGATTTGCCTTGATCATATTCATTTCTTTCTACCATGTCAATGGTATTGATCAAATTGAAAGCAATCTTGTCTAGTACAATAATGCATGAGCATCCCATCTGTAAATTTCTACAAATCTCTTGAGGTGAATTGACATGAATAGAGGTCAAGTCTAAATGCAACTGCGTAATATATTTGTGGCGATGTTTCTGCATGGGCGATTTTATGGGTACCCTTTTATTATGCACCAGTGAAAGTTATCGAATATGGCCAGTAGATTATGTAAGCATTTTACATTGTAAGAGATACTCTAGCCATATTGTCCATTGTTTAAAATACAATAACCCTCGAGCACATTCTAAATTAGTTAAATATATCACTTGTCACTGTCAGCCACATTTTAAATACCGACTTTTTCACTATTTTGTACAATGTCCATGCTAAAGTTGCTGCATATTTCTCATAGTTGCTCTAATGACTTAATTTGTTGAAGGCAGTTTCAAGATTTAAACCATATATTCTAAAATGATGAGAAGTATTTGTAGTAGTATTAATTTTGTGTAAACTTGTACTTCAAAAGCAGGCAATGTAACAAGAACAATGTATTAAATTGAATTGAATTGAAAAGGTGTTTTATTGATCAATGTATGCTCGAATTCAGTAGCATTTCTATATCACCTGACAGCAAGATAATGTTATTCAATTTCCCTTTTATCACTATGACCTCAAGCTCAATCAGAATAGGTTTAGAATGAATTTTAAAAAACAAACAATTCAAATTCATGAAATTCTTCCGTCGAGATGTTTTCATTGCAACTGATAGACAAATTGCCCTATTTACGTCGATGTAGGGCAATTTGTCAATCAGTTGCAATGAAAACGTACAATTGACAGGCAAGAGTACAGTGAAGAAGGTAGAAGCTGATTGGAGGAGAGACATTTACACAAAGCTTTGGAAATACAGAAAAAGAAAATAACGGTCTGTTACAAAAGAACAGATCAGATTCAGATACATGTATGTACCTGATATAGAAACTTATTATGGAGACATCTGTAAAAGATGCTACATGTTGCAACAACATATTTTGGCACCCCTGTGGCGTGTATGACCACTGCCAACTGTAGACACTGTTAGTGTAAAAGCTTTTATGTTCGGCAGGTGTGCTGCCTGAAACTTCCGTCTTCCTTCTTTGTTGAATGTGGACTTCTCAAACCGGAAATTACGGAGTATACTCTTTACAACTTTTACTTACCGGCCAATGGACTTATTCACTGGTGACTTAATATGAAATCTTCTTTGTTGTGAGGGCATTGTTTATTACATAATACATCTCTATTTGTATGTGCTGTAAAAATCAAGTGTTACAAGTGTGTAATCTGCTTGTACAATGTATAGGTGTCTTTCAACGTAAATAAAAGTCATGTGTAGCTGCCTGCAAAATTTGTGTACATTTTCTTCTTTTGGTGAAAATGTCATATGAAATTAAACTTACGATATCTGAGTATATTGCTACCAGTAGGTTCCTTTTTAATCATGGAAGAGTCAGTTTCTTTGGATTGATTTTCATTGATTTACAGTGATGCAAAAATACTGATTTTTGTGTGTGCAATAAATCGTAGCTCTGGTGCATATCAATCAGAATCCTATATAGAACATAGTAGTTCAAAACCAAGGTACATTTACGGAAAATTAATCACCTCGTCAAGTTTCTTGATGCTTACTCCTCTCTTCAATCTACAGATGACACTAGACATAAAATATTGAATGACTCCAAAAAGAAACAAACAAAAAGGAGATTTGACAAGTAATTAACAAACTTCTCATGTCCAGGGGTATGTTTTTACCTAGTAGACTGGTGTCAAACGTTGCCTTTGCACTTCAGACAGTAAATGAGCTGCTACTGGTACAGCTTTATGGGGATTAATTTCGAAGAGCAATGGAAACAGTAAAGTGTTACGTCTTTACTTCTTAAAGTATGAAATGTGATTTGAGGTGATGGAAAAAGATGACAGGTTACATAGGTCTGGGCACAAAATGCTTTTACATTTCTTGTGATGACGAGTGCGATGATGATGATGATGATGATGATGATGATGATGATGATGATGACAGTGAAAGTGATGATGACATCGGTAATGATGGTGACATTGTTGCTGCGAAAAAGATATGATTGATGAGAAAATGGAAAAAGACCAGGAAGGCTTTCAGACAAAAGCTGCTCTAAATATAGACAATGAGAAAGGTATTTCTTGTACAGAATGATATACTTTTATTCTTGTTCTTGCATACGAACGTACATCATTTCACAAAGTTGGAAATACATGTAGTGTTATTACAGACAATTTTGAACACGGCACTAAAAGTTGTCCTTGCTTATCAGCAGATTCTGGCTTGTGTTTTGTGGTTCTTGCTACACTCTGCAAGTCAACTATGAAATCAACTAGCACGGAAGTCAAATTTCATGCAAGTGCTGAGATCAACATGCATATGTACACCAGGTATTTCTCTGGTTGAAATGGATTCGGCAGGTACATATGGTGAACTGTTCTTTTCGGTTAGGAAAACACAAACTCAATGTGGATTTGATACATTCTGCACTTTCTACCTGCCGAAAGTTTCTCAAGAACAACTCCCTATCAAACAGGTCAGTATGTTGCTGCTTATAAAGCAAAGTAATTTAATTCATGTCAAGTGTTAGAAGGTACACATGTATTATTCAAGCAAGACACTATCCTCCAATCATCTGTAAGAGCCCAATGTCATTCAGTTAACCCGTTGAGGACGAGTCCCGAGTATACTCGAGCAGGTGTCTACGGGAAATGCGTGTTGTAGCAAAATCAAACCGTCCTCAACGGGTTAAATGGAATGAAAATTTTAACAGCAAGAATATTTCCTTTCTATCCTTGCTTCCAATTTCAGAAGCAATAGAATGTTTGGTTAGAAAGCAATAATTATGTTCTTTCCAAATGCCACAATCTAATGAGAATGAGATTGAAGTGAAGATGGAACAATAAATGGAGACTGTTCAGCTCTGCCCATGCTTTTACAGCACATTCCAAAAACCTTGCCTGTAAAAAGAAGAAGAAGAGTAATGTGAGTTGATAACATAATGTTGATAATCTTACTACATTGCACATGACGTGACAGCACTGTTACAGCAGCTATTGCTGCGGATTCCACGATAATTTCAGCGTACTCTCCACACGAGGCTTGACATCGTGGTGTAATCTATTGTTTCTGGCAGCTTTTTTTTTCCTTTTGGTGGAAGAAATGCCACAATCCTGACATACCGCTGATACCTGGTAAGAATGCTCTGCTTTGCACAGTCATCCCCTTTTGCTCTCAGAGAGCGATCAATGAAGAGGAAGCGATGGATGTTTTCTGCTCAGTCTGGGCTCGCCGACGCCCGTTCCTGGCTCAGCCGCGGTCTCGTCAACTCTTCACTCCCGGCCGCAGGCTGGCCAGTAGCTTGCTCCCTCTCAGGAGAGTGCACATATCTGGACACGGTGTGGGCAGGAAGATGGTGAAAAACAGATCAAGACTGAGATTTTGGTGTTAACATTTACCAGCGTAAGGGACTGCCAACCTCTGCACATCATAACATATACTCATTGAAAAGTTGGTGTGTTTTTTTTAAGATAATGTAAATAAAATAAAATCTTAAGGTAAAACTCTTGATTCACCAACTGAAAATTTGTTCACATAAATCATGCTGAACCAAATTTAGGATGCATACACTCAAAACATCATTTTTCATTTTGGATGATACCAAGTACTGACAATAACATGCTAGCTGGTATGTAGCTCTCACTCACGCTGGTAATGTGACATAAATTCAAGGAAATTTCAAGACAAAGAAGGATCTCATGGTAATTACTAAAATGGATGATTTTAAAGAACTTCCCGAACTGTTATACTTTGAACCTGAGTAGCACTACTGAGGACTTTGAAATTGTCATTCATGACAATGCCTTGACAATGTCTAGACAGACATTGAAACTGACAGACAAAACCACAAAAGTGTCACTCAAGACCTTCACACCATCATGCAAAATCTTGAGAGTATCGCTCAAAACCTTGAGACTGATGTTTCCACGTTTAATCATTGGCCTGATCAACAATGACTACACTTGGGCCTAACAATGCGTAAGTAGCATGGTTATTGAAGGCCTCGTGATTAAAGGAACAAGTTCACCAAAATATGTGTGGATTGAGTGAATACAGCCATATTAGTGGAACACATCTCCTTGGAATGACCACAGACCTACTACACAAGGACATTCATCATTTTGTTAACTAATGCATGCCTCTGTCAATGTCAAAAGTGTCACTACAGCATTTTAAACATTCTTCCTTGCTTTGATATCATGATCATCTCCACCAGCAAGCCGGAGCAAAACAAAATGCAGCTTTGATAAATCTATAAACTACATATGCAGAATGTAATAACTCTCTTAAAATCAAGGAAAATGCATGAGCAGCTGTGGTTTGTAATGGAATATTACTGCTCAAGCATTTTCATTAGCTATGTGCACATACTTTGCCAAAGAAAGCTAACATTTTGGCAGCTTGCTTATGATTTGTTAACTCACTTTCCAAAGTTTCTGCACATTTTTCCCGACTAAAAAGAGATAGTAAAGAAAAAGGACAATCATGTACAATCATCATTTTTAACATATCTGAATGTATTCATGAAGATGCACATACAAGCATGTAATGTGATGTAAGGTGATGGTGGCTCTCCTACTTCAAAGTGGTTGGATTCGTTGAAAGTCCGTTCGGAGTAGGTCCATGGTATGACTGAGATTTGATGTAATCTATGAATGAGAGTCAACCTGAATGAGAGAGAGAATTCACCCTACATGGCACAACTCTCACCTTGGATAAAGCTTCTGGTGTTGGAATCCTTCTCAGACTTTTTGCTCTCGAAGATGACCACCAGACTCATCCTTCGGTCAATGTGGCCAATGAAATAGGTCACCTGTTGGGGCTACAGGAAGAGAAAAAGACAAAACAAAACAAAACAAAACTGTCAAAAATCAAAGCACTCTTGGTCCCAGTTTCAGAATAAATTCACCCAAATTATGTGGATTCAAGTGAATGTAGCAATTGTAGAACACATGTACATCAGTGAACTTTGAGGGGGGAAAAAAAGGGCAATCTGTTCACACGTTATGAATCTAGCTTCAGTGCCACCATTGCTGGATGAAAAGATTAAAACAGTTTGTGACATCACGGCAGGACAACGATATAAAGAAAATATAAACAGGATTCAACATATTGTCATATTTCTTCTTTTTTTTTTAAAGCAGGTTCTTCTTGATTTATTTTCAAAATGGGAAATCAATTGAAGATCTGTGTGCTGGCCAATGGGAGAGCTGTGAGGTTGTGACATCATCACCTCACCTGACCTGAATGGATTATTATAATATATGTGAAACATTAAATCTCAAACATTTCAAGTCCGAATGTGATGAAACTTCTATCTCTCTGTTTGCGTGATTTTTAATCTTTCTGTGAAAACCTATTTGAAAGAAGTAATGAGGTCTTTTAAAGCTGAGATCAGCCTGCGAGGTAGAGGTGTACCTGTTTGCTAATCTTGTCAATCTCATATGTGATGCTGTCCAGAGAGGCCGACTCATGCTTCGTCATGATCAGCATCACGATGTCTGGCCACAGGTGGGCAGGCCGTTCCTAGATGGTCAGAGGGAACATGAAATCAAATTCCTTGCTATTTAATTTATTATGACATCTATCTGATTGGCAGATGATCAAGCACATTACAATGCTCCCCCCCCCCCCAAAAAAAAAAAAAAACAACAAAAAAACAAACAAAAAAAAAAAAAAACAAGCAAGCAATCAAACAAACAAAGTCTGAATCGGGACTAGTTCTGTGACATCTTTGAGTGCACAATGCACTGGTTCATACCATACACAGTACTCCAGCTTCATACATTGTAGCAACATTCACTGATCAATTTTCTCACACAACAATTTTTTTTTTTCTTGTGAAGTGTATGTAATCACTGTTTCTCAACAATTTTGCAATCGTAAACAGTGTGTGTACAAAATTATATTGTATATCTCATGTCAGTTTAAGGATGACAGCAGCAACAACAGTAATGATAATGCTAGTAATGCCATAGCACAAATGGTAAAGATGATGATAAAACGAAATAGGTAATGATGATGGCTGCTGTAAAGACAACATGTAGGTCACAAATATTACACAAATACAACTTTTGTACACCTGGTTACAACCGTGTATATCGTACTTTGCACACTCGCAAAGGGAACCAGAAAACATATATCATGACACAATCGCAACTAAATCTCGGAACTGTGTATAGCGGGTAGATGATGCGTAGTCATGGCAACAGATACACTGGTGTGGAGAATGATGCTGGCTTACATTTGGATAGGAGAATATGGCCGGGTAGCTGTCCATCCCAGTGAGAGGCTGCATCTGATCATCAGGGAAGTGGTAGCCCAGACCCTGGAAGGCGATTCCCAAGCCCTGCGTGTTCAGGACCAGAGAGATGTTGTAGGCATCCGTCTTCTTCTGGAAAGCCACAATCCTGGAGGACAGAAAAAAAAAATGGCAGACTCTATCTGGTTCAGACTCATTAACTCTCTGATACATACTACATATCCTACAAACCATAAAGGGATAATTCCTTTGGAAGCTACCATCACTTGGCTATTCAAGTTTTTTTTTAGTGCCTGGTACATCCTTTTCTAACACCATCATCATTTTCTTCTTGAAATTGACAAAGCCCTTGTGGTTATGACGTGCCATTTGTGCTGGGTAAGGAGAGACCTTTTGACAGAAAATTTCTTTAAGATTAAAAAGGGACTGACAAAGGGCTGAACAATCATGCCATCCTGCAGAAGAATTTCCCTAATTTCTTAGTAAGTGGCTGCAACAGAACTTTGCTCCATTCTTATCCATACCTGAAAAAAAAAAATGTATTACTAGCAAATAACACTCACATGATCTTATTTCCAAATTCTGATTGCTTTGACTTGAGGTCAAGAGTTATTTTTGCTTTTTCTTGCTGTAGCAGTCAGTGGGAACTATGTCTTAAAACTTTGGGCAGGAAAAAAAATTTGCTGAGCCCTGGTCGCTGAGCCCCACTGATACTAACTTGCTGTAGTAGTCGATGGGGAGGTTGGAGAGGTGCAACTTCATTTCGCCCGTTGGAGCTTGCTTGCTGAGTGTGCTGTGGAAGTACAGGCTGAACTAAGATTCCAACAAAGAAAAAGGATGAGGATTAAATATACAAATATACATCTCTGTGAATCAGTAGTGTACAAGTGAATTCACTGTATAGCAACATTGAAATATTACTCATTTACTTTATAGATTTTGTCTCATATCAAATCAGCAAATTTCCATATTGGTAGTAACCATGCAACCTGTGCCATGACATAATCATCAAATACTTCCTAACTTAATTGCTGCTACAACTGCAAATTTTCAAATCAATTTTTGAAAATTGACAAGTCCCTGTTCACTTAAAATGTACATTATCACAGGTAAATTCCAGAGTAAATTGTGTTATTACATATTATCCTTATCCCAGCCTGCTTTAACCCTTTCTGTGCCACGAACACTGGATAATGTGTAAAATGCTGTAGGGGCATCTGTGCTTATCGGCACTCTAAGCACAGACAGGTTTAATCCAGCTACAGTAACGATAATGCGAAACATTCCACAATTTTTTCTACCACCAAATAAACCTCAGCAGAGTGAAATGCAGAGGATAAAGGGACACAAGTGCCACAGCGGGATTTGAACCCTGAATTCTCTCATCAGAATATGCATAGCGTTCAAAACAAAACACAGGTTCCCCTGACCTTTGATATCTGAGCTCCTTGCATCTTGACCAGCCAGGAGAAGAGGGGCGGGATACCAGAGTTCTTCACCTGCACCAGGGCATACAGCTTCTTCCTGGGCTGGAAGAGGGGGAGGATGGGGGAATGAACATCATTGAAATGGTAAAAATTGGGTGAGGCAAAACTTGATGATCCTAACGACAACAATAGTACTGATGTAATGACTACATAGAGTTTACAGAACACCAAACAGGCATCATTGGTACCGATAGCAATTACATACACATGCTACTCTATGAAAAAACATTGATAATGTGTGTATGACAACATTTACGTTATAGCGCACTATATTAGAGTATCACAAAAACCCTGTTTTTGATAGTTGAGGCTATTAGACATCACTTTGCCTGAGACAGACATGACAACATTTGATTAAGCCCCCATTCCACTATCACAATCTGGACCCCGATCTACCCTGATCTATCAGATTGACGGAGAGCGGCAAAAGTGTAGAGAGATCGGTTTAAATCAGAAACATCGTAGCAGCAGTGTTTGGAGGATGGGGTTGAAGTGGGAATTTTTTCAGATCGGGAACAAATTTTGAGCAATCACATGTTCAAAATTTCTTCCTGATCTCCCTGATCAAAATTGCCCATTTTGAGTTGTAAAGCAAGCGGAGTGATCGTAGTGACACGGTAAACACCATGGGATGAGTAAAATTAAGTTGTTCTGTAACATCGGCACAAGAACGGGAAGTTAACTAGACAACAACGTGGTCTCGCTGCTGTGTCCCTCCCCCTGATCTATGCATCCATGTTCTCAATTCTTGTAAAAAATCTCATTCTAACATCATACTGTGTCCAGATCGGCTCATGTTTCACTCGATCCTTCCCAATCTGAGAAAATTGCCAAATCATGGTGAAAATGACAAATTGGAACAGCGGCTTTTATAGTCTACTGCTACCAGACTCACATCTTTGGCTTTGAAGGCTGCCCCCCAGGCCTCCAGGCGGCGGTGGGAGTCCTGCAGGCGGAGCAGGGCGGGCAGGAATCGCCACTCCCTCATGTGGCACTCCGTCTGGAAGATGGTCCGAAGCAGTTCCAGCTCCACGTTGAAGCTGTTATGAAGCGGGACCAGGACCGGGTGATGGAACCGCTTGGAGGTTCTGTACAGGGAATGAACAGTGAGTGAATTTGTCCAATTGATTTCATCCCATTCAACCCTACACATTCATCACCATTATCATCACCATCATCATCATCACTACCATTATCATCACCACGATCATCATCACCACCATCATCACTATCATCACCATCAGCATCATCATCATCACTATCATAATCTACTCTTCTGTTTTGATTTTTGAAAACTAAGGATGGTCTTGCCTAACATTTGGGGGTATATTAGGGTATCTCCCTACTGATCGCAACAACAAAGATTTTCTTCAAGATTTCACATCATCTGTGATTATCTTCAACATGAAACCCATGACAGCAAATCAGCGAGGACAGAAAGAAAGAAAAAAAAAGGATGGAACAACTCTTATGTCTTTAAAACTTTTGATTCAACTCACATGTGCAATAAAGTATTGCTATCACATACTAAAACTGTCAAAAAAGATTACATGATGATGTCTCATTGACAACATAACATGTAAACTTCAAATATAAATATCAATAGTTGATGTCTTACCTATTGAGGATCTCTTCCACAGTGCTCTTCAGTTCACCGTAGTCGACATCACTTCCCTGGATTCCAAGGCTGCTCAACTTTTCATATCTGAACAGTTGCTGTCAGGAAAAGTTCACCTAAGATCATTCTTCTTGTTCAAACCTGCATGCATTCTCATTCCCTGAAGTACCTGACAACCAAAATCTTGGCAGTGTTAATTTCGATCATGTGCGAGGGGTCTTATAAAATTTAAAACATCTTTTCATCAACAGCTCACTTTATTTGTAAAGGCTGCACAGTTAGCTTCGATAATGTCTCAAAACTTTTTTCAGTTTTAAACATATAATTAAGATGATTCATTAATGTTGAAATCCAGTGACAGTCCAAGTAATGTTTTCATTTGGTTTATCATTTTTTTCAAGGATATCTGATCTCAATGTTTCTCTAAAACTTTGCTTTGGAGTAACATTTTGTCCTAGTTTAGAAACACTAGTCCACAACCCAGCTCAAGAATATTAAGGTGACTATTGTCCTCAGTTTGTCCTTATTTCCTAAAGTTTGATATCATATTTTCATTGCGTCATTTTACATGTACAGTCTATATCATATATAAGATAATCTTTGAATTTGTGTAGTTATTTTTTTTCTAATGAGATGATGTATATGATACAAGTGGTTCCATGACATTTGCTCCTGTGACAATTGCTCCCAGGAAATATATGCACACTACGCCATAAATTCTACCCACAAACATAACTCCAACCCTAATCCTAATCCTCACATCAAACTAAACCTAAAATCCCATCAAACCCTAACCCTAACCGTAAGTCCTTGGAGAAAGTAAAACCGGAGTAATTGTCACATTCTGAGCAAATATCATATCACGATGCAAGTATGTGACTGTGACTTTAGCCACAAATGGATACACTGCCATCATTTCCTGCCTCGCTTCAATGAAGTGACAGAGCTGCTCACACAAGTGACCCAGCAGCTTGTCTGCTGCCACCTGTCCTGGGCCTCCCTGTGACCAGGTCACCTCTTGGGTCTTGCCTTCAACGCGCCGCAGCTCACCAATGGCCACCGTATACATGCCCTTGCCCACTGACTGCATGCACGGAGATAAATGAACATGATCTAAACATCACCTGCTAATAGCCTATGAGGCTAAAATGAATTCCATTCATATTTCTAAGTGAATCTCCGGACAATGTGAAGGAAATTTCCTTGGATTTTTTTTTTCAACCTGCTATCTATAAGACTGAACTGCTTCTTGGTCAGTCTTGTTAAATTTTGTGTTGATGCAGTATGTCTCTGTTTTGGCTCTGCAACATACACATATATTTGCATAAAACCTTAAAAGGGGGAGGGGAGTGTGGTAACACACACATATTCTATACCATGCTGATCTCATAATACCACAGATCTATATCTACAGTATGATGACAACAAAACAAAGCATACTTGTATGAGTAAACATCTGTGGAATGGACCATCAACTTTATAGCCCTCATATATGCAAGGCATTCAAACAGAATGCATGGTGCTAAACTATGCCTCTGCATTTAATAAGGAAAGTGGCAAGTCAAAAACAACAGTCCATAGAAAAGGTTGCATGGAAATGAAGGGAAATGTCTCATTGGGTAAGTTTGGTGCTAGTGCTGATATTAGTGTTATCTCAACACTACCACTATCAATAAGCCAGAACTTTCAATCACTTGGTGTCAGCAGATTGAATGCAAAAGTATGACATAGTTATAGTACAAGTAGCTAGTGTGTTGGGAAGAGTTTTGAATGTCGTCTGCTGAACTGGGCTCCACTATTCTTGTTGGCGATTTACATGCTTTTCTCCCATTTGGCTAACACCAGCCCCAAGGGATGATCAAATTTGTAATTTCAAGTTTGGTACAATGTTTTTGCCACCCATTTTAAGGCAGTATGGGAAATGTTGTTTGTGACATAACACCAGTGCTCACCAGCACTAGCAGCAGAATTGAAATCACCTGTTGCGCAATTTAGATTGACTGCAGAACGGACAAACTGATCACCATAGCTCACAGCTACTCTCACCTCTTTTCTGCTGAACCACTTGGACTCCAGGAAGGCCAGTGAAACATAGCTCTTTTCACCTGCAGCAAGGAAGTTGAGGGCATTCATGAGCCCTGTCCAGTTACCTCCAGCATTTCCAGCCAGCCTGCAGATTTCCTTCTCCTTGTCCTGATCACAAGATGGCAGGGGGAAATAGTCACAGACAAACACAAACTTTGTGCAAAAGCGAACAGATTCATATAGGTATGCTGGTAGTCTCTAACTGAAACAACCCACACAAAACAAAGCTATGAAATCTATAATGGTACCAAAAAATAGAGACCACCAAACTCTATTCTTTCAAAGAAATATTCCAGAATTGGCACTCTGCTCTGGAACTGGAAGAAATCTGAAGTTTCATGCTGCCTAACGATGTGATTAATCTCAACTGCTGAAATAGAACTCGAGACTATTTATATTGGTAGAGTTTACAAAATGGACAATTGCAGAGAAAGAATGATTGTTTGCGTCATAGTTCCTGAGCTGTTTCTACTACCTCCCCCTTCCGCACATGACTCCACTCCTTGCCATCAAGTATCATGTAAGTGACAAAATGACTAGAACTTTTCTCGATCAAGTTTAGCCTTCTCCAGATCTATAAATACTTAGGGTCCAAACCTTCATTGATACTTTTATTTCGCCTGTAGATCCTACTCCTAGTCTCTACAACTTAGAACCAGGTATTTTATAAACACGATTCTGACACCGACACCGACTGACACCGACACCGACAGTGATTATGGAAGGTGTCCAACACATCAACACTGTACACTGAAACCGACACCCCTCTATTCATAGCACTGCGTGTAAAGAATGAACATACTGTACATACATGCATGAGACTAAGCATTTAAAGGGCAGTGGTTTTCTGTTCTTCACTGGGGATTTGAAAATGTCCAAATATTACTGAAAAACCCAATGATAAACAAGATCAACAGCAAAACAATTAGATCTATATACTAGTATACCGTAGATTATAAATACATGTTGGAAAAGCATTAAGGGCACTTTATACGCAATGCATTGGCAAAACAGGGTAGGACCCTAGGGGTGTTGGTTTCGAAGTACAGCGCAACCGAGTGCATCAAAATACGTTGGTATCAAACACCCCACATGTTTGAAGCAGCTATCTAGAGCGTGTAAACTTTACCCCAAATCACACTTTTATTTTAATGCATGCTTGTGAATTCAGAGCATTTCTTGAAATGTAAGTAAAATTTCAGGCAAATTGTGAGATATTTCAAGTTTCTATAGATAGAAAAACATTAGGATGTCGATGTATTGTTACTCACCGTTAGTGTAGAAACAGTGTTAAAGTTAGTGTTCATGTAGCCCGACCAGACGCTGTTACGCTATGCGAAAACAGCGTCTGACGTGCGCGGCATGCAGCCTCGAAGTGAGGAACCTCAACACAACTACAAAACTTAGGAAAATGTATACTTTTCTCCTTTAAACAGAATACTTTACTCACGTTAAATGCATGTTTCTATTACAGAAGAATAGTCCGCCACACTGGGTCCATGGAGACCACTTGCGATAAGTCCGTGGAACAAATAAAATTACACTTTCTGGCGCAATTCCTGACCGTCGGGCTTCGTCGTTGCAGGATTCAAAATGGTGCCTTGACTTATGCGCATGCGTGACCGGATGTGCCCCAGAGCGAGCGCGTGTACGTTGAAAGTGTCGAACAAACCTTGGCGTCTGCTACACAATAACCGTGGTATGGAATGCTCGTCGCCCGACCAGACGCCAGCCGCCGCCAAGCCCAGTACAGTTTATAGCTGTATACTAGTAACCGTGCGTACGCTGCTTGAGTGTAACACTATGACTAACAGCACGGTCGACAGCGCGACCTTTTGAAAGGGCATTCACATCACGTGACCACCCGATATCTAAACTTGGCCTGGCGTGAAAGATTGTGTCCGGTGTGGACATGCTGGATATGATGATCAATTTCGGTAAGTTTCATTTTGTACATTTGAATACTGATAGCATCAGATGTAGAGTAAATATTGAAGAGTATACTCGATGGGTTTGAGGTGACAAAAATGAACGTAAGTATCAAAAGTCAAAGCTATCGTGATATGATTACGTCGCTCTCCTAGTGGTTGGTGGTCGCGCGCGTACAGCCCTGTCGCGACGTACCATGTACAGCGACTGGGCTGTGTATAGTTAGTGTTCATGGTGTTGCGAGTGTTAGACACCCAACAATACCTGGGCCCGGGGGCATTTCATGTAGTGTTTTGTCACTCAGTCAGATATTTCATCTGACAAACTAAGCTACTGAAATCCTTGCATCTGACTGGCCGAGAGCAAATTTGTCTGACAAGTTTGTCGGACAAAACGCTTTATGAAATGCCCCCATTGCCAATTAATAAAGGCAGCCATCATCCTTTACTAGTAGTAGCCCCTGCCCTGCACTAACGCGAATATGCGTATGTGGGATTGTAACACTTGCTCGTAATGCGGCACTCACCAACAATTCTTTCACTTTGTCGAACATGAGCTGACTCAGCTTCTCAAAGCAGTCTCCAAGGACAGCTTCATGATTGGCACTCATATTGGTCTCTTTGAGAGAACAACTAGCGCCTACAATTCTAGTTTATCAAAGGTTTATCAGTAGATTTCTAAACTTTGACCGTATATTTTTGTGCTGTAGAAATTCTGCCCTCTACGGCATTACTAGTGATTACGATCAATACGATAACGGCGTTTCCACGATATGCATTGGGATCACCGAGTTAGTGATTGAGATCTGAGATTCTTGAATAAGTTTGACTTGAAAAAGTATTGTATTGAGTTACATCCATCGCAGCCCGCAGGTTGAATTGCTGGCATTGAAAAAAAAAGACCATGGATACATCAAAATATTTACAAAATAGCCACACACACACACACACACACACACACATACAAAATCGAACAAAACAAAACAAAATAAAAAAACATAACAGGGAATAATAAAAAAAAAAGAAATCATTAGCATTATTCTTCTTAACCATTGCACAATGCAGGCCTACTACAAAACAAGTAAAAATGTTGCAATTACAATTTTAAATACCATCGTTCTCATTAATTATTATAAATAAGTTGAGATTCATGACCACTACACCACTACAATGTATATCTCCGAGCTGGCTTGGTAAACAAAATGAGAGGGGAGCATGAAAAAAAAAAAAAAAAAAAAAAAAAAAAAAAATATATATATATATATATATATATATATATATATATATATATATATATATATATATAAGAGATATTGTAATATCCCTGGTAAGTCAAAAGCAAAGCTTTTGTACAATATCCAAACTCTTTTATGCCGATCTCAGTTCAACCTTTACAGAACTCAATTATAGATGACTTTATAAAGCAGACAGAACAAAAACGTTATGATCTGTTTCTGAACTGCTACTTGTCAAGCTCTTACTCCCCTTCCGTCTCTTTCCTATTCCCCATCAGCTCTGTCTTCTCAAGCTTTTGGCATGAATTTTTCTCTCTCCATTTTGTTTTTTCCCCCTTCTCCTCTTCCCATCTTGGTTTCCAGTTTCTTGTCACCACTATTCAAAACGCTTTTAACCCTTTAGCATCTAAAGTTTCTGTACATAATGACTTACTGTTCTCCTGGAAGGTACAACAATATACTCTCATTTTGACAACTTAATTTCTAAATTATATGCAAAATACAAATACCGGTAGCTCACATTTATTTTTGTCTATTAAAAGTTATGTTTAATTGAAAGCCTATGAAGACTTTGCCAAAAGACTTGTGTGTCACAGAGGTAATTCTGACATACTTTTGTTGACCTTTGACCTCTTTCAAATTATGTAATCATATGTTATATATGAAAATAAAAATGGTAAAGCACAGAACTATGAAAAAGCGGACAAGCCGTTTTAGGCTCTTTAGGAAGTAACAAGATGGGCAGTTTCTGGCGGTTCAGTGACTAATGGGTTAATACTTCTTGGTGTACAAGAAACACACAGAGAAGATTGATGAATACTAGTGTTTCATTTATCAATCTCCCTTCGATCTTCCAATTTAAGTAAGCTCGGTGGACTCTTAATACAACAAACTCCACGAGACCAGAAAAATTGCTTAATATAGTACATGTACATTAAAACCTTTCTATATCTGGGGGCGTTTCATGAAGAATTTAAGTCAATCCTAAATATGAAGTTAAAAATCAACTTAAAATTATGGTATACCACTGGTTTCCTCCTTCAATTTTAGTTTGCTTTCGGAATCCCCTTCAAATTGTTATCAATATTTTCAAAAAAAGAAAATCCTTGGTCTCTTAGTTAATTTTGTATATCAATACCTGGATGAAAAAGTTTCAAAAATGAATAATCATCATTACAAAGTTAGAATATCTTAAAAAGACATACAGCACACCATAATTTTTAGTTAATCTCAACATATGGCTGATACTTCCCCTGTTGGTGTACCATAACAGTGAACAACATCAAAACCAAATTAAGCAAGGCACACACAAAAATCATTTTGAAAGGGTTTGATGTCTGACAAGTAATCAATTTAATGCCATGACAACAAGCTTTATTATCATCACTGCTAATTTACAGCACCAGAGACAAGGCATCTGTGAAAATGCCACTGATATTAAAGAGAGTACATTTCATACTAACCAAGAATATATACTGTTCACTTGACAGTAAAATATCTTGGGTATCAATCATATACTGGCATTTTTTTTTTCTCCAAGAATGAGGCTCCACATACCATCAGTAATTCTTAATCTTACCATGACAATGATAAGAGTTGATACAATTCGTAGACATATGCAGAAATATACAAAGAAATACTGCCATATTATAAATTCTCACAGAAAGACAGATGAATAGATTAAGATAGATTAGAAAGGAAAATAACAGATAGAGAGATAGATAGAGACAAAGATAGATTGGAAGATAGAGATAGAGATAGATAGATAGATAGATAGATAGATAGATAGATAGATAGATAGATAGATAGATCAATCGATCGATAGATAGGTAGGTAGGTATATAAAGAGATACAGAAAGAGAGAAAAATTGGTAGATAGACAAATACGTAGTGTAAGACAGATAATCAGCATTCTCAGTGATTGCATCTAACATTATCAGAACATTTAAAAATTCAAAAGGTGAGCAAAAAAACAAAAACAAAAACAAAAACAAAGAAAAACCAAACAAACCCTAAAAGTTCTTTATTGACACATTATCATAAATGGCAAATATTGTGATGCCACATTGCAACTTACCCTAAATTTTCTCATGAATAAATAAAAAGTTCATGTGCATAAAAAAAGAGAAATAAATCAGATGACATGAAAATCAAGCACAACTTTTGACACCCATAAAGACTTTTGAGTTCTTCTGGCACATTAACCTGCTTCTTAAAAAAGGTACATTTAATAAATTGAATCTATGTACACGACTGTAATGCATATTGACAAGCAAACAACATACAAACACACATACGCACACACACATTAAAATATCCCACCCCACATACACACACCAATGTACAGACACAGAATCAGCACCATAGCTCTTGAAACGATAAAAAAATAAAAGATTATCGTTTCCAACAAAAATCACGGTAAAAAATAAATCTTAATTTCACACATTTTGCTTTTCTCTTACACGATATAATGTAATTAAGGCCAGAATAAATCTCCAATCCCTCCTAGTTTGACTTTACTTGCCATATAGATAATACTTCACTCAAGTAATTCATGTGTGCAGATATGCAACACACAATGGGGCCAGTCATCTATTGGTCATGATTATGCGAATGAATGGATAAATACTTGAGTGATATTGGTCTCTTTTTTTTTTTCAAGGTGTATCTACAGACTTTGGCTAAATATACCAGAATCTGTAAAGAATTCAGAGCCATTATCAGTATAAGATTTTACAATTCTTTGAGGGACATGTAAATCTCAACATAGTTTATTTGTGTCTGTTTATTAACTACAGGGAAAAATGCTCACCACAAATTCATTAATCTACATCACAATTACCATAGAAATAAGGTGTAATCATCAGTTACAGCATAACACATAACACATATCCCATAGTATACTATTTTTGCAATTCTGTGTTTGAATCTTCACTTTAGTATCTTCCTCTCCTACAAGGCACAAAGTGACAAATTACTATACGAAGTGTAACAAACATGATACGTGGTGAAAAGTATCGAGAATATTATCAGAAATAATTACTACTTAGTGCATACCCCTTTAGGGGGATTGCACTATGTATGTGAATACATGCCACAGGAGTAGCATCATGGCATTGCTCTGACACTAACTTAACCCTCTTAATCATCACAATCTCAGCTGATGTGTCTCTCCAACTAACACATTACAATCTTCCTCTTAATAATGATTAGACACATTGTCAAACATTGCGGTGCCTCATTTCAAACAAATTATCATACTTTGCTGATAAGCCAAGTAATGATGTTCACATTATAAGAGAAAATAATTAAGCATAAATAGCTTTGGAATATGTTAATACATTTGTACCACCTGTACCAAGGTATCTTTGTGCTAAAATTCAGATGCTCATTAAGTTTTTCTGAAGCATTTTGAATTCATTTTGCTTTTTCACAGCTTCACTTTAATGCAATATCACAGACAGTGGTAGTGTGTAGAACCATTTACCTCTGATTGATTCCAAACTTCATCTATTGTGAAACAAGACCTTTCACTTGGGTTGTTTCTGCAACCTGAGTAACACAAAGTGCATTTCTTACTGAAAGTAAATGACATTATTCCACCTGTTCCTTTCTATTGTTAGCACCTTGCATGTACAACTAAAAGAAATGCATGCTTTGAATTGCACAGGAAAAATAATAACAAAACAGAGCAAAAAAAGAAGAAATTAAAGATGTATCGCCAAGCTTTAAAGTAAGCGTACAGTATAGAACGATATGCGATACACTGTTACATATACGTTTGGCAAAGACCCTGTTTCCCTGAATAAGTTTCTCAGTCACTTTGCACGGTATGATTACTGAAAGAATGAAAGAGATCTACAAACTATTTGCCAGGTCTTCATCTTACACTTTCCATCTGAGAAACTCGGATACATACATTCCATTGTGCACACATCTTGCTTAGAGCACGAGCCAAAACTACTAATCTCCACCCTGTTTCATAAAGCTGTTCGTAAAGTTACGCACAATTTTACAAACGACTAAAATATGGCAAGCCAAGTGGGTTTCCTAGTCACAGTTAATTTCAATAGCTAGAGTTGAAATTTGCAGATGATAATGATTATTCTTACATGTTATTACATGTTTTCAGTTGAAAGTGTAATTTTGCCCCAATATAGATAAAAACGCTGACATACAGTCATACTTTGTTAAAACGTCAGGAAAACAAAATTTGCACACATTTTGGCACGTCATATTCCAGTCCTTCATAAAGTCATGCATAACTTTCGAACAGTTTATGAAACAGGTCCCTAAGAACGGACAATGACTCCTTGTCATTCTAAAACCATCCCATTCACAATGAGATGATACTGGGCACACACAGAGAGTTGATTAACATCGGCAAGTCGTAAGAGCATGATAAATGGTCTTACCACTTCAGCACCACATAGCACATGATTACAAATTTAGGAGTAAATATGGTTTGGGATCATGTTTGACAGGAACATGGACCATTTGCGCAGTTGCCCTGATCATTTTACAAAGTAAGAAAGAAAGGCAAGCGTGCATTTACCACCGGCTTTGAAGCAGCAATCCTACAATGTACATGTAAATTTCTCCCTGTTCCTTTCGTCATGATACATACTCCATACTAGGCCTACATACACTGTAGTGTATAGAGTTCCTGTGGCACTGAATTACTCAGTAGTCCACATTCAAGCAATACATAGTATTGAATACATGGGACTAGGCAGCAAACATCAATCTGTATCATTTAAAAACCTCTCCACCTGCTGGCCAGGAGCCATCAATCAAGGTAAAATGCAATGAACACATTTGCAATGCAGCATGTGCAAAAAAAGAGGGGGGGGGGGGCATTTTGTCAATCATTTTTAAATGACAAGTGGAGGATCTGTACACAGATACATAATTACAGATTATTATTTGCCACAAGCAACCAGGTGGCTAGATATATTCTTCCATTTTTATCTTTCTCTCTTTGCAGACACCTTAGAAAACATTGACGATAGATCATGCTGGATGGAGTGATTGGAGGAGAATAAAACTAGGGTGGGGTGGGGTGATGGCCACTCCTCTCGTTAGCTGGGGATCTGGAGCTGGTTGGTGGAGCCGAACACCTCGGCTAGCTCCTTCTGGGCACCCACTGCCTCCATCATGGACTTGAAGATGGACGTCTGCTTGGACATCAGGGCTGCTGGACGGTCAAACTCCACAATCTGGGGGATGGGAGGGGGTGTGGAGAATAAGAAAAGGTGGACGTGACTGGCTTCAGAAAAACATGTTTCCTACATACATCTGTCATCCACATGTACTTTCATGACTGTTAGACAAGGGTGGCATGACAGCTGCAAGCTTTGAAAACTATGACAAATTGACGAAATTTGATGAGATCAATCTTAATGCCCAACTCTATGAGATGACAAAATGTTAGAATGAATGTAGAGCATGAAATTAAGGAGATGCATTTTCACATTTAAAAATCTATTTCTCTTCATCTCATTTCAAGGGATGTAACATTTCTGCCACTATATGTCTGCTGTCAATCTATATGTATGTATGAATATATGTACCTATAAAAACATATCTACATAAGATGTGAAGTTTGCGGACACTGCAAATTGTCACAACTTTTTTCCTAAGTGTCTGATTTCACCTTAAGTTTCTCTAATCTGCTGTTCTCAATCAAACAATAATGGGGAGGGGAAATTTGGTGAAGATTTGTTGGTAGGTTACTGGAGAAAACTTAGGAGACCAAGACAAGATCACCTTATCTAATTAACATATTTAGTTGCTACGAGGATCATACATTTGTGAAAACTTGGAAAACACAAAAACTTCATATTTTCTTTATTTTTGAGGTTCAATTTCAATGACTCATTCTGCATGTTTGTTTTATTCTCAGGCTATCAAAGCCAATTTGAAGGTGGCATAGAATTGAATTTATGCATTCTACTGGATGGCAACATTAGGTGCCCCAAAAATATGAATAATATACTTCCCGATAACTCACAGAAGTTTGAGCATGCCATCGCACTACCACACTACCTGTAGTTTCAGTGATGTGAAACTACCTGTGGTGTCCATCTCTGTAACCGTGCATCCTCAAATATGAAAAATGTAAATGTGCAACAGCATGCATAAGAATTGCACAGTGTGCGCAAACAACATGAAATGAATCTAATCATGTGACAAATTTCTCGAAATTTTTAGTCATGCATGATCACACTTAACAAAACTATACATGGTTTCACAAGTAGTGAGAAACTTCCCAAGTGCACGCAGAAATTTTCATAGGAAGTTTCGCTAGTAACTTCTCAAGAAGTTTGCGGTCACACTGCCCAAAGCAAAAACTACACAAAGCAAAAAACCGATTACTGGGTCATGAAACTATGCATAGTTTTGTGTAGTGGGACCAAGGCTATTGTGACACTTCGCTGCTGTGGGAAGCAGGAACGGCGGGAGCCCACGAAGACGCACCTTGCCGTTATCCATGACCATGATGCGGTGCGAGTCGACGATGGTGTTGAGTCGGTGGGCAATGGTCAGCATGGTGCAGTCGCGGAAGGCCTCCCGGATCGTGGCCTGGATCAGCGAGTCTGTCTCGCTGTCGATGGCCGCCGTGGCCTCGTCAAGGAACAAGATCTGTGGTAGAACACGGACAGGTTGAGGCGATGGTAATGTTTGGTGTCTTGATGTACTCCAAAAGAGTGTGATTTACTTTCTTTATTTTTCTTGTACAAACATAAATAACCTAAACATTTTTTTTAATTCATTCATTGGTGAAAGATTACCTTGGAATAAAGTTATTACCTGAAACTAGCGCAGCATGGAGATGAAGACAACTAATGCCAATACAAGATTCATAATAATTCATTTTTTCGACTACTAGTCAAACATACAGTGTAACTGTAGACTGGTGACCTGTTCCTTTCTCTCCTCACCTTGCTGTTCCTGAGCAGTGCTCTTGCCATGCAGATGAGCTGCCTCTCCCCAACTGAGAAATTTTCACCATTCTCCACTACAGGGGCCATCAGCTGCTGGTCTAACCTGCTGATCTGTCAGAAGAGATGAACAACACATTGTATGAAGAGTCTGTCAATATTTTCAAACATCGTTGTGTTCATTGCATGGGAGAGAATCATTGTTTGTTTGCTGTTGTTGTTTGTTCTGGGGGGGCGGGAGAGGAAAGGGGGGGGGTCATTCAGCAACACTCCTGTTCATCAGTCAAAATTAACCTGTGGGGGATGGGCCGAGCTTGCTACAACTCGCATTTCCCATGGACGCCTGCCCGAGTATACTCAGGACTAGTCTTCAACGGGTTAACACATAGCTAAAGCAAGTATTCTTCACTGTCATGCAGTTTTATTCTGTATAGTAAAGGGGGACAATGGTAAGCTATTGAACACTGTAGCAAAGAGTGAAATACATTGTGTTGAAGTATACATTCATTGCACTACGTGTAAATAATAATTCATTAGTGGAAAATTGAGCAAACAAAATTGGATTCCATTGGGATTCCATCGAAGGCATCCAAATTTCTTTGCTCATTTTTCCACTCATAAATTACTTTCATTTCTGGACAGTTTCCCTTTGTTTGCATTTATTAAATAGATATTCATTGAAAGATTCAAACATTTGCAGTTTCACACAGGGATACTTATGTCTGGAGAGAGATATACTTTGACTGAAACTTGCGACCTTACAGACCCAGTAGTGTGAGGATACCATGGAGTGGAAAGGCTGCCCTCGCTTGGATATATGTGATAATCCTCATAACAAATTGTGTATAGCTTTATCACTAATCCTTATGTACACACACAGTCAAAGAACCTTGACTGGGGATGATCATCAGCGAAGAGTGTACGCTTTGATGCACATATTTGCTGACTGGTACTATTTGTGGTTTTCGAATGTACCCCAGGGGGCAGCGAATGAATTGGGCCACCAATGATATGCGACTGGCAATGAGAAAAATTCAAACAGCTTGAACGTTTTCCAGCAATCTGCCATGGCATGCTGTTATCTCTGTTCAATGTAGGCATTCTAGTGGATGCATGCCTCTTTAATTGAGTTACTTGACATGTTGACCTCTCACCCAGGAAGTAAATAGACTCACTGTATTTTTCATGTGTGTTCTCTCTAGCGCCATCCACACCTCCTCGTCTGTGCGTTCATTGAATGGATCCAGGTTGTACCTGTGGATGGACAAAACCAAAAATCATCTCTGTGTTCTGTGTACAGTGTACAGCTTCCAAGTAGGGGTATGTACCTAAAGTAGATACACATAGTTAGATAGGAGCTCATCATAAAATGTGTACAGTTTTGTTGTTGTTTTTTTTTTTTTTTGTCACAAGTGTAAATGCTAAAAATTACTACTGCTCCTACTTACCACCACCACCACTACTACTACTACTACTACTACTACTACTAGTGCTGCTGCTGCTGCTGTTACTACCACTACCTCCACCACTACAATAACTACTACTACTACTACTACTACTACTACTACTACTACTGTACTACAACCTATCATTTGTACTGCTAATACTACTACTATTACAACTACTACTGTACTTACACTACTGGTGCTACTGCTAATACTACCACTACTACTGCTACCACCACTACAACCATACTATGACTACTACTACTTCTACTACTAGTACGACTACTTCTACTACTGCTACTACCACTACTACCACTACTACGAACACTGCCGTGACTACTACTACTTCTACTACTACTACTAATACTACTACTACTTTTACTACTACTTTTAACATTTCTACCACTACCACTACCACTATCACTACCACTACCACTACCACTACCACTACCACTACCACTACCACTACCACTACTACCACCACTACCACTACCAATACTACTATCACTACCACTACCACTACCACTATCACTACCACTACCACTACCACTACCACTACCACTACCACTACCACTACCACTACCACTATCACTACCACTACCACTACAACTACAACTACAACTACCACTATCACTACCACTACCACTACCACTACCACTACCACTACCACTACCACTATCACTCCCACTACCACTATCACTATCACTATCACTCCCACTACCACTATCACTACCACTATCACTACCACTACCACTACCACTACCACTACCACTACCACTACCACTACTACCTGACAGTTCCGACAAAGAGCACGGGATCCTGTGGGATGATGGAAATCTTGGAACGCACATCCCTCAGCCCCATGTCACCAATGTCGAGCTTGTCGATAGCGATGTTGCCCACAGCCACTTCGGCGAGGCGGAACAGGGCGACACCCAACGACGACTTGCCTGTAACGGATGGGTGGGAGTGAAGAAAACGACATTACGAAATGGTGAAAATCATTGTTAAGTCCTTGACTCAGTTTTGGCATGAGCCACAGTGTCTTAGCCACTTGCCTACAAAATAATTTCACTGTCGATATTTCAGGATACTTCATGAATCATTTCGACAAGTTTCACATATCCTTTTATGCAATATTCATTCCATTCATCAATCTATTTACACACAGGTTCATGAAAAATCTCACTGCCTGAATTTAAAAAGGTACTTTAAATCAGGTCCTCGGATGAGGAAAATTTCCATAGTATAAATGTGTGTGGCGCATTGCGTAAGAGAACAGATATCCCATAATGAGAGTATACTGACATGCACATACGTATGTGATGTACAATGTATTCCAGTTTGTGCCTGTTTTTAATCAATGGACTAACTGAAAACCATGGATGTGGGTTAATCTTCCTTCGTAAATTTGGGGCATTGGATCTACAATCTGTATTTGTACATACAATGTACTGTAAGTCATAAGAAAGAGAATTGTTCCTCAGTCAGAAAAGAGTCCAGTGGCTATGTCCTCATTTAAGTATCTGCTACAGTGCTTCCTATGAAGAGTTTGAGGGTAAAACAGTCTGTCAAATTACTTCAGTAAGTCATTTGACTGATTTTCCACAATTTTAAGTTATTTCCTTCATTTGCTTGAATCAAGATGACTTCCTTCAAGATGACTTGCTCTGATGAAAAAAAAAAGAAGGAGAAGAAAACCTGTTTCAAATCACTGCTCAAAATATTTCTCCACACCTGAACCAGTCCTCCCGACAATGCCAATCTTCTCCCTGGGGCGGATGACAAAGGTGACCCCCTTCAGCACCAGCGGCAGGTTGTCACGGTAACGCATCTTGACCTGGCGGAAGACGATCCGGCCGTGCTCAGGCCACTTGGCGGGTGGCTCCTTGCCCTTGATGGTGGGCGGAGCTTCCCTCGGAAGGTTCTACGGTGAGAAGATTTGGATCAGGATTAGGATTAAGATTCGGGGTAAGACTACGCAGTATGCATGTACTGGTAACGTTTATCTCTTAAATGCACACGTAAAGCATTATGCAGGTGGAATCAAAACAGTTAAATCAAATCAAAGATGTCAAAGGGAACGAGAAACAAATTTAGTACAGGAAACACCTAATGTTCGTCTTTGAGAATATGCTTTAATATCCTCAATTTTGTCATCATCATTTTTGCTATCATTGTCTAAACTGCTGTCAAGGTGATCATGACCATTACACTAATCATCATCACCATCATCATCTTCATTTTTATTAATCAGCGTCATCAATTTTTGTCATTGTCATCTTTGTCATTATTTTACAATATTTTGTGCTTTCAAAAACACAATCACTGTTTATTATCATCTACAATATAATGACCTTTAATTTCAACATTGTCACCATCATCATACTGTAAAACCAGAAACATTTGCAGCATAAAACTTTCACGAATTGGAACTGACAACCTTTCTAGCAGTTTGAAACTTTTACGACTAGCTGACCATGACAACATTTTAAGTATACCACGTGTACTGGATTGCGCAGACAAAAATTTTAGCGCGCATTTTGCTTTCACAAATCACAATGTCTCATGAAATTTGCGAAAGTTTCATGCATGTGAAAATGTCTGGATTTAGAGTATCTCTTTTTCTAATCATCAATACAAATGTAAATTCTGAAAGTCCATCAATTCATCTCTTATGCTCACAGCTTTACAGCCAGGGTGACAAAAAGACATTTATAGGAATGCCTTCACTTACTGTATAGTCAATGATTCTTTGGACTGATGTGAATCTTGCTTCAACTTCAGCTGCTAACCTCATGGTAAACTGGAATATACCAAGGACCTGTCGACGTGAGCCAAAGTGAAGAAATCTTTAAAATCTCAACAATCCACAACATTCTCAGGTACATTATTGACCACAACAGGAGAATGTTTATTTCAGTTGAAATCATTAAAACAGGTATGCAGCACATGAATAATATTACTCAGTCTACTTCAAAGTGTTTTTGATAATAATGGACTCAACTATCCTTTTCTAACAAATCATACACAAAGAAAAAACAATGTAGTCATGGCTTAGACATGATTTTACATGCTTTGGTTCTCTAACTCTCTCAATTTCAGAGTCAGGTCGGACTGAGTATTAACAAAGAGGCTTGAAGCTTTAGAGTCATGGCACATCTTGCAGAATATGGCCAACTTCACTTGTAAACAGTAGAGCTGCAAGGTTCAGCATCCTGTAGGAATATGATGAGGTGTGCCTTGATATTGAAACTAGAGAAACTGAAAGTAGAGAGATAAAGTTCTAGCTCTATTAAAAGCAGAGAGCCAAGTTCTAGTTCTGTAAGAGCAGAGTAATGAGCTGTAGCTCTCTGAAAGCAGAAAGTTAAAGAGTTGAGTCTTGCCTGCATGGTGAAAGTGATGGCCAGACCGGCCAGACCGGGGGGTGTCTTGCCATGGGTCAGTACAATGGACAGTGCGGTGACCACTCCCAGGCACACGGTCATGATGTCGAAGCGGGTGGCCAGCCACCTATTGGCCATCATGAAGAGCATCAGGGGGACGCTGTGGGCGTCCAGCTGGCGGTCAAACCTGCAGTGGACATCAAGAAACCAACATTTCAAGCAATGGTGCATACTTGCATCATTGTTTCCCTAATATGGTCACTAAATCCACACGCAAGCTCTCAAATGTCCATACAAATATAGATGATAATCTTGGGACCTGAATTTTTACTTCATTGTAACAAGAATTTTGTTAAAACCATGTTTGTTATAATGGACATGCATTGTATTTGAGCAGGCAAAGGGGCATATTTTAGCTGAAATGTGTTTGCCTCCTCCAATGAGGGTATTCTTTTCATCTCATTTTGTGTTTTTGAGAGACATCCTCTTCTAGTCTTCAGCTTTACTAAATGAGATACTTATACAGTATTAAAGTGAAAAACAAAGGTACATGTAACATGTTGTAAATATCATCAAGAAATGGTAAACACAACCGTCAAGGGGCTTTCACGTCCCCAGAGGAATTCACAACAATCAAGCCAGTACAATTGTATCAACAACTTTTAAACAACTTGACCAAATGCTTAAACTGAAAGGGGCCACAGATCAAACCAAAGAATGAACCAAGCGATAGTTCAACAGCAGTAAGGCTGTAAGTCTCACTTTGCGATGAATTCCTCCTTCTTGCCGTAGGCGTGCACTGTGGAGAGGCTGTTCATAGTGCTGGTGACGTGGGAGAACCACGGCGAGCGCAGCGTGTTGTCCAGCATCTTGATGCCGCGCAGACCCGGCCGGTAGAAGCGGTTGAGGAAACCGAAGACGGTAAGCATGGCCGTGATGGCGATGAGAAACCATGGGAAGATGTAGATGATGGTGCAGATGTTGAAGAACATGAACGTGCCGTTCTGGATCAGCGACTCCATCACGAACGGGAGCCGGATGTCGGCTGGTTACCAGGGGAACAAGTTTGGAGAAAGAAGTAGGTGGTGTCTGAGCGAAGAGATGCAATGTTGAGATAAATGTGGCATCCTATATCACATGCTATTACCTTTTGTACCCTTCATCGAAAATTTAATAAGCACTAGTTCTAAAAAATGTCTATTTGATTTCGCTGTCTTGCAAAATATAATTCAGCAATATCCCAATATGGGATGCCATGTACATTTGCATCTTCAATGCTCATCTAACAGTCAAACATGATTAGTGCTTGAGATTTCAAAGGTTCGGAAGCTGAGTGTCTATATGCTCTTACACTACAATGAAATCTGTGTCTCCTGGAGTATAAAGTTCGTAATTACCATAACATGGCATACTCTATGGTTATTGATCAAATAAACCCAAAATATTTACCCATACTGAATAGTATGTGTAAGTGAGTTAACAAATTTGGATAAAAAGTGGAAGAAGAAACACAAGTTTATATGCAAAGAGGAAAACAAATTCATGGTGGTTAGAAACCTTTCAATTGTTTTCTTATTGCTTCTGTTTCATCTACTATTTACGCCAATAATATAGCGAATTCATATTTCGTGAATTGGAACTTACCAAGAATTTTGTGAGTGGTTAAATTTGTGATCGTGGAGTACAGTAATGGAATGGAGGTACAGTAATGCATACACGTCACATTCACGTCGGGATCAGAGTCAATATTTTTGCCAGTTGTGAAATTAGCGAATACCAACCGACTCACGAAATTTGTGAAAACAAAACCCCTGTAAATTGTATGGTGATAACTTCTCTTACCTTCATCTAGATCTTTGGAGAATCTGTTGAGGATCTGACCAGACGGCGTCGTATCAAAGAACGACATTGGAGTGTGGATGACGTTGACGAAGACGCTGTTATGAATCCTGGACGCTGCCCTCAACGTCGTCTGTAAGGCATCATATGAGATAATTGTGTGTGCATATCAAAATATGTAATGATAATGGCAGTTTACAGGGTCCCCCACCCCAAAAGCCTTCATAGACACAGATCTACAAACTTGTAGGCAGTATCAATCCTTCATTCACAATCATAAGGTGTGCTTCAGTTACAGTTTGCATTCCAAAAGTTTGTTATTCCAAAGGTTCGTTAATCTGAAGGTTTGTTTATCCAAAAATTATATAAGGGTCATAATTCTTTAAAAGGGACAGAATTCTAGTACAGTATTGGTTGAGGTGAGGATTCAGCTTTTAACTTTTTGTGAGATACTCAGAAACCACTTCGTGAAATGTTTAAGAACATACAATTCTGTTAAAGAGGAATTAAGAGTTTATTTGACGATAATCATCTTTGAAATGGCTGACATTAAAAAAAAAGAGGTTTATCCCAAAAGTTTGTTATTCTGAAAATGAAATAAGGTGTTCATTGACAATATTTCATGACTATCTGACAATCAAATCTACTGGCAGAAATCTCACCTTCACATAAGAGTAGGCTCGCAGCATTCCAAACAACACACACCCCACAACAGAAGCGGCGTAGACAAGCTGGTAGAAACGGAGATGAGGATTGTCCGATATATTTGCTTTTTCGTACTGGTCCTGTGGTGAGTCGGACTTACTCAAGTTCTGTAGGGAAAGATGAAAAGACTTCTGAACTTTATTACAAGGTCTTGAATGAGGGCTTCTCATCTGGAATGATCATTTGTTCAATAATTAATTGTACCGCCCTGATCAAAGGCTCCATGAAAGAAAAATGGTGGGCATCATGTGATCATCAGTATGAAACCCTCTTCACATCCACATAAACACCCAATACTGTATACGCCGAATATTTCGAGAGGTCTTTATTTTCGCAAATTTTGCGAGTCAATTGCAATTCGCAAAATTAAAAACACGCGAAAATATTGACTCTGATCCCGATGTGGATGTGACGTACGTGTGTACATTTCTCCGTTCAGTACACGTCTCCACAATCGCGAATTTAACCACTAGCGAAATCGTTGGGAATGCCTGATTCACGAAAATTTAGACTCGCGAAATATATGGCGTATACAGTAACATGAGGATACCATGGAGTGGGAAGGCTGGTCCAGCTCAGATATATTTGAGAATCTTCGTAACAGATTGTGCACAGCTTTATCACTGATCTCTCTGATACTACACACACAGTTGAAGAATCTTGACTGGACTCGACCATTTCCGATGATCGCACGCTTTGACGCACATAATTGCTGACCGACACTTTTTGTGGTTTTTTTTCAATATATCCTGCTGGGAAATGATTTCTCCTTATATGAAACTTTCAGTTTCATAACCTTCTGAAGTAATGCATGCAGAGTCAAACCACGTATCAGAACTAATCACTCATTCAAAAAAAAAAAATGAAATATGATAATAAGTAAAAAAGAAAACCAACAAAATGTTTATAACAGGGGAAAGATGAAGGTGAGGGTACAAGAATTAGTCTATCACTCTGAAAAAAACAGAAATGGGATTTTATTCACTAAAAGAGAACACAAATAAAAAATTTACAACTTGGGAAAATTGGGGGTGAAGGGAAGGAGAGACAGCGCCCTCACCAGTTGGACCTCGGTTCCGTTGCCTTGCTCCAGCCAATGACTGAGCCAGAGATTGCTGAAGGTGGAGCAACCCTGGGAGAGGACGAAGGTCAAGATGACCAGCCCCGAGACGAGGAACCCGCCGGCCGCCCGCACGTACTCCATGTAGGTCCGGGACGGCTTGGTCTTGACGGTCGTTTCCTCCCCCTTGCTGAGCTTTCCTGGAGGATGGAGAACCAGAGATTCTTCATGAAGATCATCACATCTTATCTCTTTTCATCTTACTTGAATCACAAACTAATTTGTACAGAAAGAGGAACATGAAGGATGCTTTTTGATATGAATTTGTGGCTTGCCCTTTTTTTTTTCCAGGACCAACAATGACATTTACTGAAATGTTTCTGGTAAGGACAGCATCTGCTCTGCTGTTTTGGTGAACGGAGAACCATCACATTGAATGACGTTGCAATACCTAGTATTCCTCTTACCATATCCATCTTACTTGAATCACGAACAGAAATATATAACAGAGTGACATCAAGATAACTGTACATCATTACTACTATCATTACCAGTATACCACCTGTCTTCCGGCCCATGACCAGCACTGAAGATATGTTTTGGGGGTATTTTCAGCAAAAGAGCAGAATAAAGCATTATTTTTCTCCATCTCTACACCTCACTGACTATACCACCAGACTATAGTCACTGATGGAGAGTCATCAGTAACACATTTCCAGCAGAGAACTAGCATATTATGATATCAACATGTTTTTGGTTTGCAGAGATCAGAGAGCATTTTTGTACATCGAAAATTGACATTGGAATCATAGCAAAAAGAAATATTTTTGAAAATCCTTTTATCTGTGATAAAAATGGAAAATATATCATAGACAAATATAATGACCATAGGTATGGAGAAATACTTGGATATTGAGTCACTTGGTGGCAATACTTGGTTACAGAACATTCTGCAGTTTTGATTCCAGAGTTCATGCACAAGCAATAACAAGTACATATTTTTCAACACGACAGAGTTAACATGCATGGGAAAAATTCACAAATGACAATGTTTAGAAACAATGATGATCACATCATGATGATATAATAAACACAAAGAATGAATTTGTGATGTATTCAAACGATACTTACCTGCAGACTAGATCCACTACATACTGTATATGTATAGAATTTTTCATTGCATTGTGATACAGTAGATGCATTTAGAAGTAGAAAACATCAATCCCTATATTACATATTGACACTGTCACACAGGACTTTTTCAGCAGTGCAAAAGAGTGAAGAACATAATAAAGGGAATACACACAGATAATATATGACTAAAATGTATGTACAATGTATATAATATGCAGTGTTGTGAATACATTTGCAAGGTGCAGATCTGTGCCCATCTACAGCTGTAACTTCTATGGGGAAAAAGCACAATTCCACAGAGAAAAAAAAATGAAAGAAAATGAAAAAGAACCCACCACCAGATGGAAAGCATACTGTGCATGTAGATGACAAACAACACAAAAATAACGGCAGCACCAACACACACAGAGCTAAAAGTGCTATAGAGAGAGAAAAGTTCACAAACAAAATACATTCAATTTCAGTGTATACACACTGTACCTTCATACCAAGATTGTCTCGGACAACCAGGAAGCTAGCCTGAGGCTTTCTGCCCAACACAGCAAAAACAACAACACCACCACCATCAGCAACAACAATAACAACAAAATGTTCCATGCAAAACAGGATTTTATGAGATGAAATGTGCCGATGAAGATCAGGTAGATTAAAAATCTACGACGAGGTTAATTGGAGGAAGGAGGAATGCAGTTACAAATTCAACTGAAGTCAGAAACACTCACACTATTCTGTGCAGTTGTGATTTAAAAAAAAAAGGGGGGGGGGGGAAGGACCCAGAATTCAAGATGGTACTGTAACATGAACCCAAGCTCACACATCTACCATGTTCCAAACGTCCGAATAAAAATGATTTGTACAGTGGGTATGACAAAAATAGCAAAAAATGATAGAAAAGTCAGTTTGTTTCTTGATTAAGCCATTTTTCCGCACTGGTTCTACCTTTTACAGACAGACCATCTAGGGACAAAGTTTGCTGTCTATGTAGCTAACTGTGGAAACTTGCATCTAAATATGTGTAAAATGTGCAAGTGGGTACTCATAAATGGATTGCTGTGTAAGTGCAAGACTAGTTCACAATCTACCTAAGATCAATACGATTGGAGCAGTCCAACATTCACTTGTACCATACTTATACGCTATGTACAGCAAATTGTGAATGACTACTGAACCTGTACAAAAGGCGGCGCCTGCAATTCACGTCCAAAATCTACTTTAACTGGCATTGTCAATCTTCGTAATGAAGATGGCAGCTATCATCACGCCACCCAATAGCGCCCTCTTGGCTACTGGGTCCATGTCCCCTTTAAATACATTAAATCTAGGAAGGAAAATGACATCACTCCTGTGTGAAACAAAAGGGTGACAGTTTAAAGGAAGTCTGATCAACGTGACAAGATGGGGGAAAAATCCTTTGATATTGATATAAAAGTGCGAAATCTATTCTAGGTGCCATACACACACCAATATCCTAAGTGAGAGTGCATTACTGCAACTATTTGTAACTCACGAAAACTATACTGCCATACTATACTGGGGTCACACTGGCAAAATCTTCTCAAAGTTTAACTTCGAGAAATCTTTGCGAACTTTGCTCATCTGTTCACACTGGCAACCAAACTTCTCAAAGTTTCAGTTCTCGAAGTTTGGGACACTGGCGCTCATGCGCAATATAGAAGAAAGCATGCATCATCTGACAGCTAGTGATTGTGATGTAACAATGCATATAAGTACATCTCAATCCTCCACACTTTGGAGGCACCACAACGGACTAGTAATATGATAAACTTTGCCAAGTTTCAGTTGCGTGTGTCTGGGCTGCACAAACGTCAAGAAGATTTGCAGGGGTTCGGGAAATTTCCCAAGTTTTAGTGGAAAGTTTGCAGTCACACCGGCAAAACTTCGAGAACTTAAACGTGAAGTTTTGCCAGTGTGACTGCAACTTATTTTGCACAGTGATTTCAGAGCAACAGATCAGAGAATATTTGATGAATTGCCCCAACCCTCCAAAAAAATCAAAGTCTGACAGTCAGTGAATCGGCAAACAAAAGTCAAATTTACACTGAGCTGACAACGCTTTAAAATGAACTGAATTTTGCTATTTAACGTGATGACAGAGGTATTTTACATCCACATTCATTAACGCTCAAAAAAGTTGTACTTTCATTCCGCCTATTCTAAAGTGGCCAAAAGGAATACCACCTCACACCTCTTTCACAAGCTAACTCAATAATCAATACTCAATACACTGTATTCTTACTCTCTTTTGACTAAGAAAAATAAAAAAGGAAATGCCATCGCAAAAGTTTTCAATTAACTTTTGATCTCTACACTCACAAAGAAAAGTTGACTATACTAAAACAAAGTGGCCTCTGTCGGCATTATAAATCAAAATGTGACATCTATAAAATCAAGATATTTGTTTGACATCATGTACAGGTGTACATGTATATTTGATGCTTTACTGATATTCTGCTAGTCATGGCATTTTGGCATTTTGGGTGTGGTTATTTAGATTTGCGTCGATATTTCACTGATCTGTAGTTTTTGATTCACTATAAATAGCAGATACGACAGCCTTTTCCCAGGGGTATATTTTTCTGTAACAGAGAGGTTTGGTGGAGTAAAAGCATGCAAAAGAACTATGTGTGATGGGGTTAGTAATTGCAAAGAGCAAAATAAATAATATAATGTAAAATAGGACAGCAAAGTGAGCAACCAGTGGTCCCCGGTAAAAGATCGCTTACCATCGTAGTGAAACATTACTTCTTCATCTTCATCGGCTTCCTCTTCTTCTATCTCTTCATCTTCTTCACTGTTTGCATCATACCAAACCTCCTCCTCATCTTCATCCTCTTTATGAGAATCTACATCCTTCATTTCATCCCCACTTAGGGCTGCACATAGTGCAGGCACAAGTGGTGGAGGCATGCATGGAAGAAGTGAAACTCAACTTATCAAACCAGGAGCGAAAGGATGCAAAAAATAAATGCTACAGATATTACGACTGTACCTTAAAAAGAAAAATACAAACAAACACAAAAGGAGCAGATTTTGAGGTCTTTTCTGCAGAGCAGTATATCAGTGCTTTGAATTATCTTATAAATTGTCATCAGTTATCTCTAGAGAAAATACTTTCACCAATTATCGTATGAATGCAAGGCTGAGGCTGCACTGATGTGGCAAAAATATCATATGATATGTTGGTTTGATTTTTTATTTTTTTTTTTTTTACATGGGATGCTGATGATTAAAAAGCAAACTACCACTTGAGAAACATTCATGTATGTCAAGAAGAATGCAGTGATATGCTTGATTGGTGAACAAATGAGGTAACCAGCTGATGAGGTAAAGAATGTCGCAATGGTGTTTAATGTCTGACATTTGTCGCTAATTATGGTGTGATGGACTGAATGAGCTGAACTTCTTCGATGCCAGTAATCACTTTTAGATTTCAGGTAATTTGACGTAATCAAGGGCAGACTCATTGATGATGACGACATGACATATAAGCTTGACAATAATGAGGAAAAATGTTCGCAAGTATCACATATTCATTTAATATCAATGAGATATTGGAATAAATTTGGTAAATATGATGGGTAATCAGATAGATAGACTGCGAGAGAAAAAGGTTGAGAGAGAGAGAAAGAGAGAGAGGATTACATGGAAAGATAGAGAGACATAAAGTTAGATAGAAAGATAAACAGAGAGAGAGAAGAGATAAACATATAGAAAGAGAGGTAGAGACAGACTGAGAGAGATACAGGGTCAAATAGTGAGATAGACAGAAAGAAAGAAAGAGGCAGATTGATGAATAGATAAACAGATGGATAAAGAGATATAGATAAACAGATCTAGATACACGTAGGCAATTAGAGAGATGGATAGAATATATATAGATGTAGATAGATCTAGATAGGCAAATAGATAGATAGATAGATAGATAGATAGACAGACAGACAGACACATAGATAGATAGATAGATAGATAGATAGATAGATAGATAGACAGATAGATAGACAGATAGACAGAGGTGAGGTAGATGATAGACAGACAGATGGATAGACAGACAGACAGATAGATGGATAGACAGACAGACAGATAGATGGATAGAGAGATAGATAGATAGATAGATAGATAGATAGATAGATAGATAGATAAACAGATAGATAGATAGATAGACAGACAGACAGATATATAGAAAGTGAGGGAGAGAGATTGAAAGGCTTTGAGGAAATTGTGGAGTTGAGTAAAGACTCACATGCAAACACATCTAGAAAATCCTCGCCATCGGTCGAGCCATCTGGGTGTGGCAAAAAGGAGAGAGAGACATGTCAACCATGACAGCAGGTTGTCCGCAAACGAATTTGGCTTTAACAGTATCTCTGTGTTATTAAAAGGAAGAGAGCCCCACTTTGCCACTCTCTGGGATGAACACATCTCAAAGAAACTTGACTCCATGTGGCTGCACTAGACAAGCATGTGCTTGACATGATATCAATTTTCATCCTTAAACAGATGGATTTGAACAAAGTGAACACATTACTGAGCCTAATGAATGTATACAATGTGGCAAAAATATCACTTTGTACTACATGTCAACATCCTAATCTTACAATAACAAAACAGCCAAATAATATTTAAGCAAGGGCAGCATAACAGGGTACAAGTTAGTTTTAGGCACATGGAACAAAAAGAAGCAAAGGGGAAAAGGAGGGAAATGAAATTTCATCATACCAAGAGAACTGATACATTTTGCATGTCCACAGTCAGTCTAAAATGAGAGATTAATCCCAAACTACATTCAAGATGTGTGAGTGAAAAGATTGTGGAAATTTGCAAATCACAAGTTTTTCCAAAGTCATTTACTAAGGAAAACTTGTCACTCTTTTTGTTATATTTAATTTGCGATATCACTCAAACTTCTGGATCAATTGATAAACAGTGTACAGATCATGCATATATCAAAAATAAAAACTTTATCCCATGTGTGGAGATTACTGTAATTCATGTTTCCTCCAGTGGACCAGCTGAAAGACCACATAGAGAGGATAACATGCATCTTGAACTCTGAACAGACGCGAGTGTTGGGAAGACTGAACTCTGTTACTCCAGCTGTTTGACTACCAAATGATGTCACTACCATGGACATAGGTTTCGCCATCTGCTGGCTGTTGGATGGTTGCACCAAAAGCCTGTGAGTAAGGTTTTACAAGCCAGAGAAACAATTTTTTGCGACATACCAGTGAGCTTCTTGGGCATGTTGTTCTCGGCGTCGCGCACCGGCAGCGGCGTCTGCTCCGGTATGGACTGCACTGACTGGTTCCGCAGCAGCTGGTTGGACCGCGCCCGAAAGCTCTTGGTGATGGAGCGGAAGCTCTCTGTGCGGCTGATGAAGTCCAGCGAGCGCAGTGACATGGAGGAAAGGGCGCGGCTGCGGGACTTGACCTCCCGCTCCACGTCGCACTCCATCTCGTGCTCCTTGAGGAAGTTCTGGATGAGGCTGTTGTACTCGGGGCTGCTCTGCATCAGCTCGCCGTGGGGTCCGTCGCCGAAGATGCGACCGCCCTTCATGAAGAGCACGCGGTCGCACTGGTTCAGATACTGAAAGAGATGAATTGTTGCCATACTCCTGTAAACTGTGGAGATTCTACAGTGGAAAAGTTTTAGACAATGTTTCTAATGCTCCTTAAATCATGAAAATAACTGTATCATTTTCTTTTTTTCATTTGCACAAGGCTCTTGAATGAGCTGTGGTCATTTTATATCATGATAATACTCAACAAGGCCTAATGATTTCCCTATGCATGAAACCTGTCAATCATCAGATGCTTTAGGTTTGATTTTATTGGTTGAGAAGTTAGCCCATTGTCTAGATGGTTGACATATCTACAGTTCAGCGGTTACTGAATTTCAATTCCAAACTGTACTCAAGCTGGCTTCAATCAATGAATTAAACTCAAACATACAGAGTACTGTAAAACATATCATATTTTTAAAAAATAGCGGCATGAAATTTTCACAAATTGGAGCCTACGGCCTTTTTCGATGCATGAAATTTTCGCGAATTGCCACTCGTGTTCAATGCATATAGCATAGACAAGAAATTTTGCATTTTAATTTCTCAAATCTTGGCGCTCGTGAAATTTGCAAAATCAAAATGCACGCAACCATTCCTCATTTTACAGTAGTAGAAGTTCAATCAAAAAACAGACCTTACATAAGGGAAGCTATGGCCTTTACAGCTTCAGATGTTTTTGTAAAACAGAGCTACAACTAGAAATGTCGCTTTGGCGACTGGTATGCCTCCGCCATAATGCATGATTTTCCCAATAGGTCTAGATAGTACATGTGGACAATGTGTGATTACATTTTCACAAAATTGGCAAAATATTGAAATGACAAGTTTGTCACAAATGTGTTGAATGTTCACCTTCCTTGACCTAGGTTTAATTGGATGAATAGGAGAGCATGTATCTAGGGATTTAAGGACTTTTAACTCGACTTTGACTCATTCATACATTTAGGCATTCAGTAATTTTCAAGGTACAGGTGTGGAGAAAAAGTGCAATTTCTGAATTGAATAGTAAATTGTTACCATTTTCATCTGGCCCTTGACCCTAAAATTTGTAAGATAATCACTTTCAGGTAGAACATGCATAATATGTACTAAGTTTCAAGATAACTTGAGCCACTTCCGAGATATGGAGGAAAAAGTTAGTTCAGCACTTTCACTTGATCTTTGACCTTTTGACCTTTGAGGCAAAAAAAGAAGAAAAAAAAACTTTCCAGAGAATTTCTATTAGGTTACACATGTATGCATACACCAAGTGTAAAAAAAAAATAACCCTGCTGGCATTGCATGATAGGAGGGAAATAGTAAAATTTTGAAGTGTTGCACTTGACCTTTGACCCCTGACCTTTGACCCCATGAACCTCATGAACCCCATGAAATATACTATGTTCTATGAAGATACCTTGAACAATTTTCCAAGGTATGGAGGAAAAAAAAAAGAAGTTTTAATATTTTTACTTGACCTTTTGACCTTTGACCTTTGACCTCATGACCCAAACTTTCACCAGAGAATCTTGATTGGGTAATACATGTATACACTAAGTTTCAAGAAAATATCTTCACGTATTCAATAGATATGGTGGAAATAGTGAAATTTTATGTATTTGACCCTGACCTTTTGACCTTTGAACTTTGACCTCATGACCCAAACTTTCACCAGAGAATCTTAATTGGGTAATACATGTATACACTAAGTTTCAAGAAAATATCTTCAGGCATTCATAGATATGGTGGAAATAGTGAAATTTTATGTATTTGACCTTGACCTTTTGACCTTTGACCTTGAGCATGTGCACCCAAAAGTTGATAGGCACAACTTCACCCCCTAATACACATACATGCCAAGTTTCATTAGGATACCTCAACAGGTTTCGATAGTTACCTTGTCCACAAAATTCATTACGGACGGACGGAAGGACGGACGGACGGACGGACGGAAGGACGGACGGACGGACGGACGGAAGGACGGACGGACGGACGGACGGACGGACGGACGGACAACCCGAAAACATAATGCCTCCGGCACCACTTCGTGGCGGAGGCATAAAAAGCAATCAAATATAAAAACTCGATAAGCTGATAATGTCTTGGTCTCACAATTTTCTCAATAAACTGGACAGACATCTTCACTTTTTTTCCCCATTTCAGACATGAAGAAAATGTGAAGAGAATTCCACAAAATTTCATTTTTTTTTTCTGTTGAAAAGAACAGATTCCCTCCACATATTATTGACATATGCTAAGGGTTTTTATAGACTATTTCACCTGCTTCCTGAAAGAGGTATAGTGCTCTTCTATTATGCTGGAACAGTGAAAATATGTCGAGTTTTATTCATGTTTTCTTTAGATCATTCTTCCTAAATTGTATGTGACATCACAAACAATAGTTGTCTTCTCATCCAGTGATGGCGGCACCAAAACTCTAACAATTCATAACTTTTGAACAGATTGTCTAATTTTCCTAAAACTGTCACCAATGTGTTCTACTAACTACTGCATTCACTCAATCCACACATATATTTGGGTGAACTTGTCCTTTAACCCACTGAGGACAGGCCGACTTTGCCATTACACAAATTTCCCATAGACACCTGCCTGAGTATATGCAGGACTAGTCTTAAATGGGTCAAACATCCTCCCTTGTCCTCACCTGTAGCTGGTGGGTGACAAAGAGGACGGTCCGTCCGACTAGCAGCTTCTTGATCACGTTCTCGAAGATGTGCTGGCCGACGTGGGCATCCACCGCGCTCAGCGGGTCGTCCAGGAGGTAAATGTCCCGCTGGGAGTACACCGCCCTCGCAATGCTGATGCGCTGCTTCTGGCCCCCGCTCAGGTTGATGCCGCGCTCCCCAATCTGCAGGCCGAAGGAGCGAGAGAAGAGTACGACAGACAAAATTAAACACTGGACCAAAGAATAAATAACTTATTTCTGAACTGTAGAAAATTAATACATGTTTGTTTGTTTGTTCATTTTCCATCTGAGAAGATGACTGGATAGCCCATATTCAGCTAAGTTAAGCTGGTCTTCTATGGAGTCCAGTTGGATGTGAGGTGGGACCACTTCACCGGGTTAAACACCCTGCTCTTTGCGATGGATGAATGAAGTGGGATCTTTTACGTGCATGAGTTGTTACTCTCTCATACACGGGACCTCCATTTTATGTCCTATCCGAGGGACAGAGTGTTTTGCCTCTTGCTTAGAGGGGACAGTATGCTTACACACAACATTACTCAGTCCAGACTCGGGTTCGAACCCGGGCCGTGTGATCGTGAGGCAGACGTGCTACCGACTGAACCAACTCACCGTCCACATGTACAAACTTTTGAGTTTTAAAATGGCACATGCAATTCAAAACTACATATCAACCAAAGCACATAATTGCTTCTTAGGAGACCTAGCATGTATTTGGTTTTTTTGTTTGTTTGTTTTTTTTTTGGTAATGACCTGTAAGTTGTATATTGTTTTATATTTTGCCAAAATATATGAATGAATGAATGAACCTAAACATTAGCATGAGCGAATATTCTGTTTGCATTCACTATTGATACAACTTCACTTCAAGAAAATTTTCTCACAGCATGTGTAAGTCATTTTAACAACATAGACTGTCCAGGTTAGGTTTTCTTTGATCCCCCATATCGTATCTGGACAATTACCCTCTGAGGACAACTACCCCTCCCCTCAGGCTAAATACCGGTTAGTGATAGGGTTACAGTAAAGATTAGGGTAAGGGTTAGGTTTAGGGTTAGCATAGTTAGGATTAGGATTAAGGTTAGGGTCAGGGAAAGGGTCTGGGGTAACTGTCCACGGGGTAATTGTCATAGAACCCCACAAGTAAAATCGACTCAGAAAGGCCTTACACCATCAACTGCATACAAATAGTGCCATGAAAGGGTACCAGTGGTCCTACACTATAGAATGGCATGAACTGAAGATTGAAAACAGAACTCTGTTTCTTTGACTGGGCACATCCCACTGTGAAGAACATCTACTCACCTCTGTCAGGTCTCCATTGGCCAGGATCTCAAGGTCAGGCGCCAATCCGCAGGCCTCGATGACCTCCACGTAGCGGTCGTTGTCGAAGTCCAACCCAAAGAGGATGTTCTCCCGCAGCGTGGTGTTGAAGATGCACGCCTGCTGGGGCACGTAGGCAAACTTGCCGTCCACGGCCACGGACCCGTCCGTCTTGATCATGTGACTGAGGACGGCATTGATCAGCGATGATTTGCCGCTGCCGACGCCACCACACACACCCAGGAGAGAACCCTGAAAGTGTGCAGAGAGAAGGGTTCAACATACCTCATACACAAGTAGAAATAAATAATTAGGGCATACCTCTTGACCTGTAACAATCAAAAAAATATACTAAAATTGTACACCGTATCTCAGTCTCACTCAGATGAAAATTGGGGTAATCAATGTTTAAAGGGAAGGTAAACCCAAAAAGCAATGTGGATTGAGTGAAAGCAGCAACATTAGTAGATCAGTGAAAGTTTGAGGAAAATCGGACATTCGATGCAAAAGTTATGAATTTTTAAAGTTTTGGTGTTGAAACCGCTGGATGAGGAGACTACTAGAGGATATGACGTATGAGTGGACAACAATACAAAGAAAATATAAAGGAAATTCAACAAAAATTCACTTTTCTAGAATTATGAAAGAGCAATGGACCAACCTCTTTCAGAAAGCAGGGGGAATAATTGCTACCCCTAACATATGTCAATATCAAGTTGATGAAATTTGTAATTTTCATGAAAAATGGATTTTTGTAGAATTTTCTTTATATTTTCTTGGTATTGTTGTTCACTCATACGTCATAACCTCTAGTAGTCTCCTCGTCCAGCGGTTCCAACACCAAAACTTTAAAAATTCATAACTTTTGCATCGATTGTCCGATTTTCTTCAAACTTTCTCTGATGTGTTCTACTAATGTTGCTGCTTTCACTCAATCCACATTGCTCTTGGGGTTTATCTTCCCTTTAAGTGGTCTCTTGGCGTTTGTTGTCATGCTAGCTTTGAGCCTCTGATACTAAGAAGTTGATTCAATTTTTTACCCAAACTGTGGGTCATATAATGCTTTACAAACATATTAAAAACATATATGCTTCGTGAGAACATTCATCACAAAGGCACTGTACATGTATGTTCCTAACACTCAACAATGACTTACTGTATACGCCATATATTTCGCGAGTCTAAATTTTCGCGAATCGGGACTTCCCGACAATTTCGCGAGTGGTTAAATTCGCGATCGTGGAGTCCTGTACTGAACGGAGAAATGTGTACACGTACGTCACATTCATATTGGCATTGGAGTCAATATTTTCTTGTGTTTTTAATTTTGCGAATAGCAGCTGACTCGCGAAATTCGCGAAAATAAAAACCTCGCGAAATATTCGGCGTATACAGTACCCGACACTGCAACAACAGATGCATGCAAGTCTGATTGAGAGTGCTAACGCTGTATTTCGTAGAAATGAGCGATTGACAAGCGTACTACTGCATGTATCTTCATGTCTGAACACATGAGTGAATTTGGTCTATCAAGACTGATGCCTCTAACAGTAGTATCTCAAATTGACAAAGGCAGAAGTCATTCACCAACAGGATTGAAGGAAATGAGGCAGAAGTTTCGGTTATCACTCAAAATGGACACAAGGACGGAGGACAGATTAAATAAAGTTTAAAGGTCAACATACTGCATGAATGAGTGAATGAGTAAATGAATAAATGGATGAATAAATGAATGAAAAAAATTATAAATGAATAGACAAATAAATAAATAAATAAATAGGTAAATAAATAGATAAATAAATAAATAAATAAATAAATAAATAAATAAATAAATAAATAAATAAATAAATAAATAAATAAATAAACAAACAAATAAATAAATAAATAAATAAATAAATAAATAAATAAATAAATCAATAAATAAATAAATAAATAAATAAATAAATTAATTAATTAATAAATATATAAATAAATAAATAAACACACATTCTGAATGCCAGGTTGTCAGCGGCAGAAAGGATTGAGAAAAGATGCAGTGTGAAAAAAAACCAAATAAAATTATATATCATCAGATTGTTTTCAAAGGCAGTTTTCCAGAAAACATGCACACCACACAATATCAGAAGAGACTAGGTAAATACAGCTGTCAAGATAGATTATGCCATATGCTCCACCGATACACATGCTGTGAAAAAAAAAAAAAATCATGTCTCCTCTTGAAATGCTGCTGGTATATCCGCTTTCATAATAACGGGGCAAATTGTACCAGCAAAAACTTGGTGTTGCACAAGGACACTTTCCACTTTATTTGGAGATGCTGGATGGAAATTCCTAAGCAGTGAATGGTATTCCCAGAACAGGCTGGTCACAAGAATCATTTCATCTCTTTATTGAGTTTAGATGGCAGAGTTATGACAGACGGAGCATGTGAAAATCTTGCATATCTTACAGGAACCTTGTAGCAAACCTATCTCATCTGTCACCAGAGTTTGTCCAAAGATGTCGGTTGATAAAATAATAACATGTGCAGGATTTCAAGTCACACTCAAGTCTTCCCATATGAAGTGAGTATCCCTTGCATTTCCCTTTACTTTCTTACATACGTAGAATGAAAACGATACCTTTCAGCTGACTGGGAATACAGGCCTACTTTGTCACATAAACTGAACATTTACGAGCATTTCATTTGCATGACCCACGTGATCCACTTCGAGAAATGGGCACAAAGGCCATGATTTAACTTAAAATCACAACAGCAAGGCCTGAATTTGTAGAAAATCCTAGGAAAAACTGTAAATAGCAGGATGAAAGGCGATATGGCCTTTGTTTCTCGCATCTATGGGAAATGTATAGTAAAACCACATCCTCTGAGAAAACAAGCAAATCTAAAGTCAACTGGCAAGAAAACAAGTATCTGTAATCCCCTATGATGTCATACAGGTGCTTGTAGAGATTTTAAGTTCTGTCCCACTGGTTAATTTTCATTCCTGGATGACAGCAAACAAGGTTAAAATCTCTGTCATAAAGACATACAGTTTAGGGCAAGATTAAACACACGAGTCCTAAGTTGACCCGCTGAAGACTAGTCTGAGTATACTCGGGCAGGCCTCTAAGGGAAATGCGTTTTGTAGCAAAATCAGCCCGTCCTCAAAGTGGTAAAAAAGGATTAAACTTATACAAGCAGAACAAAATTGTGAACAGTTTGTGGCAGTAAGTACCTTTTTCATAGAGAGGTTGACATCAAACAGCGTCTTCACAATCTCCTCCTCCACTTCCTCAAAGACGACCCCTTCCCCTCCGTTCTTCACCAGTGGTATCCCCGACTCCACCCCATTGGGCTTGGCTCCTGTGCCCTTCTCTCGGCTGGTTCCCGCCCCCTTGCTGCTGGAGGGTCCCGGGGCCCCCGCATCCTTGGAGGCGCTCCTCCCACCTTTCTTGCCGCCCCCTCCTCCAGAGTCCACAGTCTGCTCTTTGTCCCAGGCAAAGGTGGCCGCCTTGATCTCCACAGCCAGGCTGGGATCCTGCGGTTTGTCCGTGTACGGCTTTATGTCCTCCATAAGGAGCAATTCCTGGATGTATTGAAGGAAAGAGAGTTTAATCCTCACAGTAATCTGCTTGCCAACTGGCACAGATGATGATGATGATGATGATGATGATGATGATGATGATCATCATCATCATCATCATCATCATCATCATCATTATCATTATCACAATCATTGTTTATATTATCGTCATGATGATGATGATGATGATCATCATCATCATCAAACCTGGCATCGTCTCAAAATGATGAACTGCCTCAAATACATTGCCTTTCATCATTCTACTAACTTAGAATCATTTAACTGCTGTAGAGTTCCAATCTTGAGGGGGCAACATTACCAAAAACTGTCAAAATTCATCAGATTTGAATAGTCTGATATTTCCTTCAACTTTCACAGTGTTTTTACTAAGAATACTTTCTGAATTACCCTTTATACTCCATATCCACTGATCATAAGTGGTAACAGATGTGGATTAATGTTTGCATTTTATACTGCACAATCAGACATACACAATACTTCTCAGGCAGTTTCCACTTCAGACAAACCTGTGAGCCAAAAATTTTCCTGGTGTCGTCTGATCAGATGTGTGGTCTCTTTAATATCACTGAACACAAAACTAACAATTTCTGACCAATAATAAACTAACTTTATCCAATCTGGGTACAAGCACAATTTCTTGTCAAACTTGGTGACCAACGAAATAATCTTTTGAACACGTTCATGTACACAATGAGACTTGCAAACCTCTTGGATTGTAAATATTTGTGCATCACAAGTCTATGTTGTGTATCACTGAATGTTTTTGATGCACTTTCTGTTTCAGTTTGGTTTATGAAAAGTTCCCTGACAATTCCCAGCAATGAATAAAAGTGATCCCTGACAAATGTTTGCACACAGACAGATCACACTAGTACATGTAAGTCTGATCTGGAAAGGAAAAACTGCCAACGATTTTGGACTAAATTCTGAAAGGAAAAACAATAATCCATCCACTGCGTTGCTCTTCGCGATCTCACCTTGATGCGAGGAAATGCCACCATGGATTCCGACACTGCCTTGATTCCCAAGGGGGCCATGACGAGGATTATCCGCAGGGCAGTCAGGCAGGCCATATAAGAAAAAGCCTGTAAGAAAGTTGCATCGTTACAACAAAGAATTATATGACACAAAGAAATATGCTTATGAATGGTCTCTACAGATAAAATGTACATCACTTTATTATTGACATTTCTTTCTGACTCTGGACAAGAAGCATCTATGGATTTTATTGGATATACAATGTAAAACACAGATAATCCTGTTCACAAATCAAACAAGGAACAAATGATTACTTATAAAACTTAATTAATAAATCAATTAAAGGGGAATTTCACCCTGATATCACATTGCTTTTAATAAAAATGGGAAAATCAGAAAAGCACATCAGTGAAATTTTGGGGAAAAAAATTTGACACACTAGACAAAATTATCTTCAGTTCTGTTCTTCATATTCCTTTATAGTAAATGTTTCATGTTTCTGCATGTCCTCCTCAGTGGATAAGTTCTATCTGTGCCAAAATATTTGAGAAAAATGCAAATTAGTGAAATTTAGTGTACAAAACAATGGAGAGCTGCTCAACAACTACTGTACATCACAGATCTAGAGTTGCCAATTTGTCTAAATTCTCCAAACATTACCATTTCACAATTTTACTATTTATGTAGTGCTGATTTTTCCCAAAATTTTCATTAATCTACTCTACATCTCTGATTTTACTGTTTTTATACAAAGCAACATGATATCAGGACGGAGTTTCCCTTAAATAGGATAAATGATGAATGGAGGAAATGAAGAAAACATATCAGAGTGACGTCAGACTTGCAGGGTTATCGTGCTGCTGCTATTCTGATCATCATCTTTGAATCTGAATAATGTCCACAATTCAATCTTTGAAAGATAGAGATTATTTAGGCAGAGGAGTAAAGATGTGCTATGGTCATTTTATTTCTCTTCAATCAATTGTCATCCTCTGTACAAACTCATTTGTAAGATCACAACTGCTGATCTACATGTTAACAAATAATGGTGGAAAGGGGAACCAGTAATGTTCGAACCTGTCATCTTAAATTGATAATTTCCTAACATACGAACACTCACTACTGCACTACACATGTTTGCTTTGCTCCGATATTCAATTCACTACAAATTATTCTTGTATGAACTTTCTGTTGACCCGTTGAGGGCGAGTCCCGAGTATACTCGGGCAAGTGTCTATTGGAAATGCATGTTGTAGCAAAATCAGTCCGTCCTCAATGGGTTTAAGGAAGGTGCCTTTGTCACATGATGTGTAAAGGGATCTTAAATTGACAAAAGCTCACTGAGACTGAAAGTAAAAACTCAAGTGGTAGACAGACAGAAAATACTCCTGGTAGTATAGAATTCATAATTACGAAATAGAATACATCCAGAAATCCAGGCTGTTAACTTCAATGTACATTGTACCTTTATGATAATGTGACACAGAAACTATAAAGGGACCGCATTCATTCTTTCTTGCAAGCAATAATGTCTCAATGTTTAATGTCCTTTTGTGACACACTTTCAAATAGCCTTACTGTTTTCTTCAGCACAGATTCTTTCTATTCTCCCTGTTTCACATGCATATGTTTGCACACACCAACACACACAGAACACATAGTTCCTTGTGGTAAACTCACATGCCTCAGAGTCTGATATTCTCTCACATCGCCCCTATATACTTCTTTATTCTATGCTTTCCTATTACAAGCCTCTCTCTCTGTCTTATTTCTATTTTTGTCTCTCCATATTTGTTTATCTGTCTACCTATTGCTCAACCTATCTTTCTATACTACTCTATATATTTCTCTATTTAGCTATATATATAACTATATTCCTATCTATCTACTATCTACATTTTTCTATCTCTCATCTTATCTATCTATACATTTATCTCTCACCTATATATTTCTGTCTAGCTATCTATATATCTATTTCTTTCTATCTATCTATAAAATTTATCTATTTATCTACTATCTTTCTATCTATCTCATAAAGCTATTTATAGATTGATCTATCTGTCTAACCAAAATGTACTTCTATATTTGCATCTTAATATAAATCTTGCCCTTGACATGCTATACCCCTCCCATTCTTCCTGACAGGTTAAAGTTTGACAGGTAGTAGGGAATTCACCCAGACTTTAATCATGCCTTCATGTCGGAAAGGAAATTGGTCACGGCCATCGATGACCTAAACCTGCGAGCAGAATTCAGTTCCTTTCCTGTGGCATCAAACAATCCAATTCAGGCATCCTCCTTCTTTTGCAAGGGCAGTCTTAATGCCACCCTGAGAAGCAAGGTAAAGAAAACCTGGCTCAGCATTTTTTCTAGGAAGTGACACAACTCATCCCGACCTAACCAGATCGGGTTAATCTAATTTGCCCGCGAGAGCAAATTCATTACGAGATATTTGCAACGGTTGGTGCTTAAGACGGTTATTTCTGCAGGCATTATGAAGTTTCATGGCCCTTCCGTCTCTCACAGGTGATGCGTAATTTGACCCCTGTGCATGCCACAATCTGTGCACTGGGCGACAGAAGAAAGGGTAATATGTACTGCAGGTTGCACCTCAGTTCCCAAACGTGGGTTTGTTGTTGCTGTTTTGGAATTTCTTCTTTTTTTTTTTAGCAAACATCAGCTTTCTGCAAATAACAGATAAATCCACAAGGGAGCATTCATTGCATTGGTGTGACACAAATGCATTTAGTACAACAACATATTTCGTGTTGCATATCAGTATCTTAATGTAACGAAGCATAAAGTGAACAAGGTTTTTGCACCTCCTAAAAAAAAAAAAAAATCATGACTATTCCATGATTTTTCAATAAGCTTTTGGAGGTTATTTTTTCCTTTTTCTGGGCCTCGAAAAAAATGGTTCATATGCCAATTACTTTTCAAGTATTCTATGACCTTGAGAATCCTAGATGAAGCTTTAAAACATGGAGTAAAATAAAGTAAAAAAAAAAAAATCAGTGTGGCAAATCTATAGGCTTAGTGCAATGTAGTGACTATTGTAGATATGATCATTCATATGACAATGTATGCATGCTGATCCAAAAATGATAGTGTGGTTATTGGGTCCTTTGGGCGTTAATTTTTTTTTAATGTCGTACCTCCGCGGGGGTAAGGTTGTTTCCGAGGGCGGTATGCAGGGTTAGGGTCAGCATGGAAGCGATGACGGGAACGATCGGAAGTGCCATGGTGCTCAGACTCTGGATGTAGCCGCCTTTCTCCAGCGCCCTCTGCTCGTCCGCTCGCATGTCTGTCGGAATTTCGGACACAAATTGAACGCGTGTCAAAGGTCATTTCATGTGTGAATGCAATGAGACAACCTCAAATGCATGTACAAGTAACTACATGTAGCAGTGCATACACTAACCAACCCGATACCAAGATGGCTGAAAATGAAATTCCAGACCACAATCTGTTGACTTTGACAAAAATAAGATATAACATTGACAAAAATAATGGTAAAAATTATCTTTGCATTTTTGGTTAATAATCAAGGGTAGGAATACAAGCCTTTCCCTGTATTGATCATCACAGCAAAGCTGCAGCAACACACAAGCACACACACAAGACAGAATTTCAGAATTTATGCGGGGGATATATGTTATTCTTGTTTATTTTGCTCCCCCCCCCCAAAAAAAAAAAGAACAACAACAACAACAACAACAAACAAACAAACAAACCAAAAAAAAAAAGAACAGAAGAGATTTAGAGCAGACTTGCATTAGGTCAATTGAAGACTTGTGGTGCTTCAATCTCATCACCACATCTTATTTGCATAACATTGTGATTTACAAGTAATATCACCATCTCATCACAACCATACAAAGCCTTCAAATTTCTGTACTTTAAATCATGTCTATTTTTTATGAAACCTCTGGCAGTCTCTTTGCTGGATTTCACTCTTTTACCCCAAGTAAACATTGATGTGATGAGGAATTACATCTTAATTTGATTCTTCTTCTTTTATAACAATAAATCTTAGAATGATGATGATGGTGATGATGGAGATGGTGGTGATGGTGGTGGTGGTGGTGGTGGTGGTGGTGATGGTGGTGATGGTGGTGATGGTGGTGATGGTGGTGATGGTGGTGATGGTGGTGATGGTGGTGATGGTGGTGATGGTGGTGATGGTGGTGATGGTGGTGATGATGATGATGGTGATGACGATGATGATGGTGGTGATGGTGGTGATGGTGGTGATGATGATGATGGTGATGATGATGATGATGGTGATGATGGTGGTGATGATGATGATGGTGATGATGGTAATGATGATGATGATGATGATGATGGTGATGATGGTGGTGATGATCATTATTATCATTATCATTATTATCATAAAATGTTTCAGGCTGCAATGTAAAAGAAATGGTTAGGGAGATTTTATACAAAATCATTGATCGCACTGGAGAAACATGCCATATTTGTGTGATTGGGTGTATTTTCGACTTGCCCTCCTACATTTTCTTCTATCATGAGAAGAAATTGCTTTGCCATGTGGAATATCAAGACCAGATAAAAGAAACAAAGAGTATATCGAAACTTACCAAATAAGCCTGGAAGATATGTGTGTTTGCAACGTGGCCACCCTCATTTTGTATATCAACAAATAGAATTTACAAATTTTGATGGTACATTGTACCAACCTTAATTCCTCTAACTGTAACTTTCTGGAAATTTATGACCTTACTGAACTTGCTACCAAAAAAGATATAAAGTATCAAATATCACCAATGTTTTTTTCTTTTTAATGCATGTGGCACTTTAATTCTATTCTACTCTACTTCATGAAAGGCAAAGGCAGTACTGCAACCTGTGCAGAGCCCAGAAAATATCACAGTTTTAATGGATAAAAAAAAAAAAAAAAAAAAAAAAACATCTGTGATCTCATTGGCTGATAGCTGTGTGTTGATTTCTACTGGCTGCATGGCATCTATGGCAAGCCAAAAGGAAAATGTATCCAGTAGATTTGCCATCAGGTTACATGATCAAAAGAATAGATTTCTGGAAAAAAAAAAAAAAAAAAAAAAAAAAACCTGTCCCCATGGAAGTCTCCCGTGTGCCAGTAGAAATGTGCATGTGGCAACTATGGAAGTTGGTCCATATCCATATGGCTTCACCTTGTGGGTTAAACATTCAACAGCTACAATGTACTTCATGCACACAATTTCTACTGATGCATTCAGACCTGTGCATCATCTGTATAATAAGTAATGCATAATGGTAGTAATGACAAAACATTTTCAATACGGAATAGTTTAGTTCATAAATGGGAAAATTGAATACAATACATCCGCAAAAAACCCACAAAACATTTTGTAACAGAGCTTCAAGTGCATACTATTTCATCACTCACTCAGTCAAAGTATGCATCATATATTTTTAGTACTCACAGATTAAAAAAATATCAGGGTACATGTAGGTGTATGAAATTTTTGATATCTTCATTTTCTAGCCAGCATATTTCGTCAGAGGGGACAGCTGTGGTGCCATCATGTCAAATCCATCAAGTTCATTGCATTCATTTGCATGACTGCACCTCCATCAAAAAGAGGATATCAATACACCTTCTCGGAAGGAATACTCAGTAATGATTTTGTGGTTATTCCAGACCACCATGAAAAGTTATGATTTCCTACAAACCAAAAAGCCTACCTCTCTTGAGGCATTCAGATGACTCTATTAGCGAGGGAAGCCATTCACCCAACAAAAACAAACAAACAAACAAACATTTGACCTACGCGCTATCTTGTCTGAAAAGGGCATCTCCCAGGCGTACATCTTGATGAGTTTGATGCTGGAAACGACTTCATTCATGAGGCGCACTCGCTTGTCAGTGACAGAAACTGCCTGCCGCCGGAACAGGGCAACCAGCTTAGCCATGGCCATCTATATCAATATATGAAAAGGTAAAAGATTAAAGGGATGGTATAGTATTGGTGGAGATGAGGATTGGGCTTTTAACTTCTTTGTGCGATACTAAGAAACCCATTATGAAATAGTACAGAGCATTACCATTCTAAGAGGAATACAAAGTTTATTTGATGAAAATCGGTTTTTGAAATGGCTGAAACATCCAAAAAACAAAGTAAAATAAAGTGATCGTGATAAAAGGTGGGTCCAAACTTTTATTAGCATTGCTCTTTCTTGGATATCTCAGCCATTTCAAAACCAATTTTCATCAAATAAATGTGAATTCATCTTGGAAATACAACCTCTTTCACATTTCCTACAAGGTTTCTCATTATCTCATCCCCAAAAATGTTAGAAACCTGACGTTAGGTCTCAACCAAAACTATACAATCCCTTTAATCAAAAACCTAATGAGATAAAAATCTTCCTGGTTTCTGTCACTTTACATCACAATTCTCTGGAGCAAATTGCACTGGCAAGCAGGCAAGCGGGTTTTTAACACCCTGTTGTGACTACCCAGAAACCCACAAAAAGTAGGCCAAAATGAATATTGACTTTTCTACATACAAAATTGTATAAATTATGCTGTAGTTTAAAAGAGTAAGCTCTAAGCTTTAAAATGATATATAACTTGTTAAATTGAAACCATCCTAACCCCTTCAAATAGTGATTGAAAAATGAGTTGTGCAGTTTCATAGAAAAGGGAGGAAAGAGGAATTAAAGATTATACCATGTAGGTCACTCAGACATGATGTGCAGCAGTATCATTGAAAACAGGTTTTATTTTGTAATGAAAGCAGTGTTTGTCAAAAAGAAGAAAAAAAAAAAAAATATTCACAAAATTAAAATTCATGCAAAAGTTCTTGTCTGCACTATATTGCATTGAATGCCAGTGGCAATTTTCAAAATTTCATGCCGCAAAAACGGCATGTTTTTCAGTACCTGAAAATCTGATCTCCATGGCCCGAATTCACGAAGGTACACTGTACATGTAGTACATATTGAAACCATGGTTTAAACCATGGACAAAAACCATGGAGCGCCAAGTGTCGCATGGAATATTTCGTTACGAAATCAGTCATTTCGTCGATGAAATGATCATTTTGTAACGAAATGACATTTTGTATAAAACTAAATGAACATTCCGTCCACGAAATGATAATTTCGTTAACGAAACGGTCACTTTGTCAACGAAATGACCAATTTCGTAACGAAATATTCCATGCGACACTTGGCGCTCCATGGTTTCATTTGTACCACCTCCGTGAATTCGGGCCTATCTGTCTCATTCTCTTGTTATCTCTCTCCCCCTCTTGATATCTCTGTCTCTCTCAACTAAAGCGAGGTCTCGCTTGGTGAGGTGAGATTCTCGCCCTCGACAAACAACTCACCGTGATTGGGTAGAAGAGGAAGAACGTGCCCGTTCCCAGCAGGGCGGCGGGACCGATCAGGAAGTAGGTGTAGACGATGCCCGCTATGGCAACGGGAGGACCACAGATGAGGGTGGGGCACCACAGACCCATCTCGTACAGACGCTGCCCATCGTTAGTGCACAGGTTGATGATCTGACATACCACACACAGGGATAAAAACAAACAATTAGTCTCTTTCTTATCGTACACCGATTTTCCCCATGCACTACATCTACTGTAGATACGAAAACTTTTGATTAACTTTTTTCATCCAGGATGGAAACATCAGTGAACTGCACTGATTGTTTATAATTTCATGAAGGAGGGCATTTCTGTACACTTCTGAATACACTGTATCTCGAATCTAATACATTTCCATGTTGCTATATTCATAAATTGTGGCTTACAACCTACAAAGCCACAACAAATTATCAAAATTTACCTGGAATTGAATAGCATGGTGATGTGGGATGGGGAAACATCTCTGAAATGCATTCAAATCTTTTCAAATGATTGTTATGCATTTGGAAAGATACATGCCTAGAGCAGCAACACTCTACAGGCTATCAAGGCAAGTTGTTCAATTCACCTCCCCTGCTGACTTCCCCCTCAGCGTCCGGACGCTGATGGCCCTGCGGTAGATGGTGGACACCACCGCTGCCCGGAGGCGGGTCCCCGACCGGGTGTTGAGGTAGAACTGGAAGGAGAGTAGGGTCACCTGGATGAGCTGGCACAGAAACAGGCCCAGGACCCAGAGGAGGCCGTACTTGAGATCCGTCTCCGTCTGCTGCACGTACTCCAGCAAGTGCTTGACTATGTAGGCCTATAGTGGGAGGACACATCATTTGGTTTCCATAGTTACGCATCCCTTGGTTGCAATACAAATTCATCACTACAGCATTCGAACACACTTGTGACTTATTTTACTGATCATAAAGATGCTTTTTTTCTTACGCTGACAGAATCTATCAAGAAAGTGGAATTACTCAGTTCCCATTGTTACGCATCGCTTGGGTGACACAAATCTGTTACTATAGTAACACATTTTAGCATCACCATTGACTACTGATCATCAAGGACCTATTGTGCACCAACAGAATCTAGCAGGACAACATACACCTCCAGTAGACTCACTGTTTCCTACAATTCTGCATTCCTTATACAATGTACATAAATAGCCATTATTACTCATTATCACAACCCCCCATCAAAAAAAAAAAAATCAATAATATTATAATATAATACTCCACTGTACTCCACTGCTAACAGAGAAGATGTCATATATCCATAGAAACTTAGAGTTACAATGTACATAACATTACTTAACCACCTTTAAGCTTCACTTTCCACGCACTTCTTGGTTGATTGTGTATTAAGTCTTACAAAAACAGTTGTAGAACTATAGCAGAGAATCCCAAGACAAATGTATTTGCACTGCTTCATTCCACTTTTACAGCAGTTTTAGTCACAGTCAACTCCATAGGTGGAGGGAAAGTTGTTTTTGTTTTTGTTTTTTTATTATTATTATTTTTTTATTTTTTTTTTTTTTTTTGGGGGGGGGGTATTTCTATCATTTTTTTTTCTTTGGTATTTCTACCACAATATAGTAGGTCAGAAGATTTCAAAAGATGTCTATATGTCTGGCAAAGGGGTACACATTCCATATAACTACAACATAACTAACTACTACAAAGCACATCAAATAGTATATATTTCAGAATATGCACATTATGCTTTCCTTGCATCATGTAACAACATTGCTGCAGCCAATAGAGAAATTTGCTGCTCCCATGACAGGCTACACTTAGTAACTGCAGAAGAATGGAGCACTCACAGCAGCAAACAGGGAGCAGGTCAAGGCCAACATCATGACGCTGCTGCCCAGTATCACTCGAAACAACATGAACTTGAAGATGACTCTCCCCACGGAGGCCTTCTCCCGCCCTCGCTTGGCAAGTTCCTCTTCCCAGAGACGAGCAAATCTGTTGGGGGGGGGGGAGAGACAAAGGAGACAACATGACTTAAAAGGGATCATATAGTTTTGTTCTGCCGTCAGATTTATAACATTTTTTGGTGAGATATTGAGAAACCTCATATGAATATGAAAGAGCAGTTATGGCCCAGTCACAATGTCAGCGATCTGTCGGGGATTAGTTTTGGCCAGGGGTCGTCGTAGAAAATAAAGAATCCTTGAACAATCCTAGCAAATAATCCAAATAAAAGTGGAGCAGTCACATTGTCTGAGATTTTTTCAAGGATTTTGACCCGGTTTTGTCGAAAAATCGTGGGATTAGCCTCCGATCGCCTCCGATTGCATCGGAGGCGATCGGAGACGATATCTGCGATCATCTTTTGGTGCTCCCCTTGGCATCTTCAAAATCTTCAAAATCTTCTGTCACAGCCTCCTGCAGCAAGAGCGTCTCAAACTTTTAGGGATCCGGTCGGAGGCGCCCTTATATACACGGCGATTTACTACAATTCCACCGTACAAATCGTCGGAGACGATCACAGAAAGCGTACGAATCGTCGCAGGGCGCCTCCGATTCAGTCGGAGGGCGCCGGAGACTACTCGCAGACATTGAATCTCAACCTGAATTTCCAATCCCACACAGAATCTTGCGACTAGTCTCAGATTATTCGGAGGACGCCTCCGATTAATCGGAGGGCATCGTAGGTCATCGGATATTGTGTCTGGGATGCCAAAAATGGGTGAAAAATCTTGCGAGCAATCTTGCAATTTTAAGTTCAAAGTTAGGGACTGCGACGGGTGTGGCGATGCCTAAAAAATCTGCGACAAGCCGCAGGCGTCCGGAGAGTGCCTCCAACGGGTGCAAAATCGTGAGATCTGTCTTAAGATTTTGTTAAAATTTCCCGGGTTTTACCCATCGCCGACGCATCGCAACTGATTTGTGACTGGCCCATTAATTCCAAGAAGGATTCAACATTTGATGAAAATTGGTCTTGAAATGGCCGAGATATCCAAAAAAGAGATCCTAATAAAATTGACAGGCCACAGCTTTTATTAGTATCTCTTTGTTTTACCTTGTTTGTCTGGTTGTTTTTTTGATATCTCAGTCATTTCAAAACTGATTTTCAGCTATAATAAACTTTTGATTTCCCTTAGAATTGTATGTTCTTTAACATTTCAAAGAGTGGTTTCTAAATATGTCACAAAATGTTACAAGATGAATCTCACCTCAACCACTACTGTACAATACCGTCTGGTAAGTTTTCCATCACCCACTAACTTGAATTTGCAACTCTCAGAACTCAGATCACATATTTTTGGGTCTTTCTAAAAAAGTGAAATCACTTTCTGCGACATGATTTTCCTATTTTGGCTGACTTGTGACACAAGAGAACCGCATATCTGGTAAAACATTCAAGGACAAGTTCACCTTTAATATACATGTGGATTGACAGAATGCAGCAATATTAGTAGAACACATCATTTTGTTTGATGTGTTGTAACGCACATGTACTTGTTGTTGTGGATATCAGTGGGTTTAAAGGACAAGTTCACCTTCATTAACATAAGGATTGAGAGAATGTAGCAATATTAGTAGAACACATCATTGAAAGTTTGAGGAAAATCGGACAATCCGTTCAAAAGTTATGAATTTTTGAAGCTTTTGTGCAGTCACCGCTGGATGAGAAGACTACTGCAGTGTATGATGTCACATGCGTACAACAATATAAGGAAAATATAAAGAGAATTTCACAAAATTTCATCTTTTGAAAAAAGTGCACATTCCCTTGACTCGTTACTGACATATGTTATGGGTAATATTATTCCCATTGCCTTTAGAAAGAGGCAAGTCAAGTGCTCTTCTGTTATGCGAAAAAAAATGAAAATATGTTGAATATTCTTTACATTTTCTTTATACTGTTGTACTCATATGACATCACGAGCCTTAGTAGTCTCCTCATCCAGCGGTTCCACCTCAAAAATTTTAAAAATTCATAACTTTTGCATCGATTGTCCAATTTTCCTCAAACTTTCACTGATGTGTTCTACTAATATTGCTGCATTCTCTCAATCCTTATGTTAATGAAGGTGAACTTGTCCTTTAATAACTGCATGATTTAATGTTATGCCCACATATTCGTTTTATGTACAATTTGTATTTTGTATACGGGCATTATAAGTCTTCGGACTTTGCACCTGTCTTAACGTTTTTGATGGCAGTAAACCCCATCAATTTAAGTTAATTCAATTCAAGTTGTTTCATGTTGGGTGCTTTGCAATGGCCAATACCAGCCACCGCTTGAGAGGGGGCTCCACTTTAACGGAAGAAAAACATGTCTCCTGACTCCTCCCTATTAAGCCGTGACCACTGCATTTCGCCCATGATAGGCTAATTTCCGCTGAGGTCTGCACCTAATCCAATCAGCAATGTTAACCAAATGAAGGTCCATTACTACCACACAAAGTCTGTACCGTAGCAAGACTCAAAATTACAGTGACACATGACTTAATCTTTCCACACATGAATTATGTTCTCTTGGTCTTTGTACACACACACGCAGTCTGGATTCTCTTGTTATTTTGGGAAACCACGTACATCGACCCTATTTCCGTCATGATCGATTTGTACATTTGCCTTAAGCAATCAAGGTGGATCTTGGTATAAAGTTTGGCTTCAAAAAACAACTGCACTGGCACAACTTTGCCCCCTGCTTCGGCCTCTGGGTAGCACTTCATTGAAGGGTTGCTAGAAATCTTAAAGCGCAATGCCTCTCCATATTCAAGATGATGCTTTTTCGCAAGCAAACATGCAGTATGGTGGTCAGTTTAACTGCAATTAATCATTCATTAGGTGACAAAAAAGAAAGTTATCAATTCTGAAATTGACCAAACTACTGTAAAGGAAGGTATTGATCAAAGTACATGCACACATGTACATGCAATGCATATCACTATCATTCAAGATGTAGCTGGGGGAAAAAAAAAAAATATATATATATATATATATATTGATAGCACAATCACTGGATTGACAAAATCAGGTGATCAACTAGTCTATTGCAAGTCATTTTTGTTTTTGTATACTCTTTAAAATTTACATTCAAATCCCAATATAGATAAAAATTGGATTGAAAAAATTCTAATATTTTGCAGTTCAGGCAAGTCTATTCTACAAATCCAGCAAACATGATACTGAGGGTATTGGTACATGTACACTTTAATACAATACTATTTTCAGTTGCCTTGACTGCACACATGATAATTGTGATAAAACACTGAATCAAACCTTAGGTGATGTGGAGGCAGTAACGCAAAATGATTCTAGAGAAATGCTCCCAAATTGCACCCACACAGTACAGGCGCGGTGGAGCACCCCAATTTGCATCTCATTATCGCCCCGTTCTATTTGAATTTCCAACGGGCATCCACGGCTGCCCGAAACTGTGTGCATGAAAAAGTCAAATCTTTACCTTCTCCTTGTGCCGCTATGCGTGCCGCTAGTAAACTCAAACTCCCCACACTATCTAAGTTTTTAAAAACCTTCCTTTTGATGAAAAAATTATGAAATTTGCTGCACTAGAACTTGAGATATTAAAGCGTTTTGAAAATCACCTCTCGCAAAACATGCTCTCTGTTTTTTTCCGACTGGACTATGGCCGGGCTCCAATGTGTCCGAAATTGGCAACATAAGTTTATCAGGCCTCAATCCATATATGGTGAAAGTTTTCACTTGGTTCCACCTGTACTTTTTGGGAAATCAACATGTTTCTACAGGGTTTGGAATAGAAAATTGTAGTAAGCGAAACAATTGAAAATGACGTCATTTCTTTTCCCGTAATATTGGGCATGCGTGGTACGTGAGATTCAGGATTTCGTGCTCATTGTTGGTTTGCATGTGACGCAGTCAATTTTGCTGAGTGTCGCACGGCGGTGACTGCTGAGCTGCTGCCGCGCACGCTGCATGCAGCAAAGCGTTGTGTGTGCTGTGACATGCAACGCTACAGTCATGCGATTATATATACATGGGACCGACCTGTACGCTTTGCGTTCGTGTCATTTTTGACATCACCTTCGGTTTTTTTCCGACACAACCATGGCCGGGAATATTACGGTATGACATTTAAAATGCAAGCAGATAAATAAATTTCGGTGTACTTTGTTTGAATGGCGCTTTGGTTCCGCAATCACACTTCGTGAATTTTAGGATGATTTTCGAGGCATACTTTTGGTAATTTTGCTCGCCGGGTTTTCGCTAAAATTTCACATTTTATCATTGTCAAATCCTTTAATATGTTATATGTGCATATTTGGACATGTTTTCAAATTCAAACTAACTCAATTTTAACCCGAAAATAGGTTTCCTTAAATTGTTATTAGCTTGAGAAGTTGTTTACTTTTTCTCAACTATGCGAGTACATGTTGTTTACTTTATGCAAATGAGGCTCGGCTGCCGATGGATTTCTGCGAGATAATTGGGGTGCTCCACCGCGCCTGAGTACTCTACCAAAAGTCTCGCAAGGTTTAATACAGTCCTATTATTGCATTTTCTATCATGTTTAATGATATGGATCAGCGGTTTCTCACAATGCTATCAAAGGATAGGAAACAGAAATTGACAATAGACCAAACAAACAAGGAAAATGTCACGCCACTCTTGCACTCACTGTGGCCAATTTTGATTTAATATCCTCATTCTGTAATTCTACACTATGTAGGTTTTCAGGCACATCTCTAACCATACCTTTTTTGGAAAATTGTGCAAATTGGTGCTAAAGCACTGGTAGTCCATGCACTGGCTGTTGTTTGTTGATTGCTTCATTTACTTTGTGATACTTGTAGATTATCTCTGCTGTTGTGAAGTGGGCTTTGTAGAGGAATTAGCTTATTAGTGTAAGCAGAATGTATTGTTATTATAATCTATTATCATTATTATTAACATTATCATAATTATTATTATTACTATTATTACTGTTATCATCATCATCATCATTATTATTATCATCATCACTATTATTATCATTATTGTTATTATTATTATTATTACTATCATTATTATTATTATTATTATTATCATTATCATTATAGATCATTACCATTATGTTCACATTCTCTCAGTTTGCATGTCATGACATGGCTTTGAAACGCACAACATTTTTAATCCCACATAACTGATAGCAGAGATTGCCTACTACAGCCCTGAATCCTCTATGTATAGGAAAGATTTCTGCTATTTAAGGACAAGTCCACCTTCATAGACATGTGGATTGAGTGAATGCAGCAATATTTTAATAGTAGAACACATCAGTGAGAGTTTGAGGAAAACTAGACAACCCATTCAAAAGTTATGAATTTTTGAAGTTTCTGCTCAGTAACTGCTTGATGAGAAGACTACTACAGCTTGTGATGTCACATTTGTACAACGATATAAAGAAAACATAAAGAAAATTAAACATATTTTCACTTTTCTCGCATAATAAAAGAACGCTTGACTTGCCTCTTTCAGAAGGCAGGCAGAATAATATTACCCTATAACATACATCAGTGAGAAGTCGAGGAAATACACGTGTAGGTACTTTTTTCAAAAAATGAAATTTTGTGAAATTCTCTTTATATTCCCCTAATATCGTTGTACGCATGTGACATCATACACTGTAGAAGTCTTCTCATCCAGCAGTGACTGTCACCCTCCCACCCCCCCCCCCCCCCAATTAATCTTACCTCTCGTGGTTTGGGAGTGACTGTTCTTCGGGGGCGCAGGGGAAAAGATCATCCTTCTTCAGACCCTTCTTCCAGGCCTTGTAGAAGGCAAAGTTGAGCCAGTGGTAATAGAGAATGGATATGATGGACGCATCATTCAGTGGGTGCCGTCTGGGAAGGAAATGAAAGAAGTTTGGTCACTATCAAGTCTTTTGCATCGCGGGCATCAAAGACTCTATGAATATGGACAGAAGATCAGTACAGTTAATCATCACTGGTATCATCAACATCTTCAATGTAACGCAGGGCTGCACACTAACCTATTTTTTTTCTACTGGTCCAACCTGTGTGTCGGACCAGTAGGTACCCAGTTTTTCCATGTTTTACTGGTCCATTCCTGAAAACAGTTACTGGTCCGACAGTGTTTTTACTGGTGAGGGACCGTCAGACCAGTGACAGTGTGCAACGTTGAATACTGCTACCCTCACAATCACTCTTGACAACTGTCACTGTTACTAGCAATTACCACGGTTATCACAACCTTTATTAGTACTATCACTTGTTAAGTTATCATTCTCATCACCACACAGAGCATGAATATGATGACATCCTCAGCTATTTGCATACATTCATATCAACTGAATTCCAAGAACTGTTTTCTAAAACTAGTGAAACTTCACAAATTTCCCTGACTTTAACCCAATATCGATATAAAATTTTCATTTATGAACGCATCAAAATTATTTTACTCTTTCTTTCCAGACTAAATGTTAACTGGACTAGAATCTCCTTAGTTTAAACTAAACATGAGCTACACAATGACTTGACGAGATATTCCTCATGTTTTGATTTCTCCATGATGAAGGAAACTTAAAGGGGATGGCTAGTAACCGATCAGTGGGAATCAGTGGGAATGCTGAGGGATGATTGTTCCAATCCTTGTGGGATTCATTTAAGAGTACATTATATATTTATTCTTGTGTGAAAATTATTTGCTTCAGAATGGTCTCATATTCAAGTAATGTGCAGTTTAATGTTTCCAGGTATGCGTCCCTGGTCAGTGACGGGGCATTAATCTGCACACTACTTGAATATGAGACCGTTCTGAAGCAAATAATTTACACACAACAGTAGATATATAATGTACTCTTAAATGAATCCCACAAGGATTGGAACAATCATCCCTCAGCATTCCCACTGATTCCCACTGATCAGTTACTAGCCATCCCCTTTAAATCTTTTGATAATCAGAGAATGTCTAGTATGCTTATCAAACATGTGAACTGTGAAGCACAGCCAGAGCTCAGATAATTTTTTTTTTTTGTTGTTGTTAATCCAGACAAAAATACATTGTACTCAGTATGCTTTAGTCCTGTAAAGGCCAGAAATTCGAACAATCAGGGTTATAACATTGTGTTCTCACACAACTTTGCATGATATAGACTGAGTCAACAGCATCTTGTAATTAATTGTATTTGGTTGCTGAGCGAACCGCAATTGCAATTTGAAAGGCTTAGTGTACATCACATTTCCTGAGAAGGAATGGCAATAACCTGTCATAACTTTCTCATTACAAAATTAATTTACTTCTCAATTAGATTTCCGCTAACATCACAACTTCCAATCAAATCCACTCCATTGCCCTTTTCTTTTTTTTTTTTTTCTTTCTTTTTTTTTTGGGGGGGGGGGGTGGGATGGGAGAGTGTAGTAGTATATTCTGCTATGTTATCTTTGTTAAGACACAGCATCCATTTCACGAGGGCGCCCTAAATTGATCGGTGCACTATCCCACATACCCATAATCCTATTTCCATCGTTTGCTTACAGCTACATTTGGCAAAATTAATGATGAACACTAAAAAGAAATGATCAATAGCTTCCAGTCATTTTTGCAACACTGATTCTGACTTCTTACAATCAAAAAGGGGAGGGATCTCTACATCATGAAATCTTCACGTTGTAGGTTTATGGTCTGTGCAATGTACGCGGGGGTTTCTTACAGCGTGACAAACTATGAGAAAAGCGATCCTTCACCGGGTAACCACCGAGTCTCTTTGACTCATGCTCCGTATTTAACTCTGGCCTGTCAAAATTAATTTGGGAAGATGGATCTTGACGTGTCAGGCAATTCATTTTAGCTGTGTAAAGACACAAGTGGACCTCAGGTGTCATGCAACTCGTGAATATAGTTTCAAATGAAATCTTGCACTAAAGTTCATGAGCATATACCTTCTGTCTTCAGGTTTCCGACTTCTCCTCTGAATTTTTCCGAATGAGTTAATTCCTCTCTTTTTTTCTTTTTTTTTCTATCAGAAGTTGTCAAAGCCATCTTTTACAATCACTACTTTTCATTCAGGACGTGACTTTTGTTGCAGATTTTCAAAAATATTTCATCTTTTTGTTTTGTTTGAGTGACATCTAAACTGAAAGAGAGATAGGAAAGAGAAAGCCAATTAGAAATATACCCAGGAGGGGACTTTCCATATTTCTAGCTGCAACCAGAACATCTCTATTTCCTGATATTCACTTGCTCTTACATCTAGTTTGTATGTGTTTCTTGGCAGACTACAATAAGTTTTCTTCCTGCATTTTTGTACTGTCACTTTAAAGCTAAAGGGTGGCTTTAGGAGGTGACATGACATCCTGAGGTTTAGAGCAATGTGATGGATGAAGAGTTTGTACTGGATGGTTGATGGTAAAAAATACCATCTATTTTACACACACACACACACACACACACACACACACACACAAAGAAGTGACTCAAAGACTTTAATAGAGCAACCACTGCGGACAATTGACCCATAAAATACTGAAAGAAGTTTGCTCCAGATATTGCCATCTTCCTGCCTTTAAATTGACACCTCTGAATTTCATTACACATATCTTTTATTTTGAGAAAGCTTAAAATCAAACTAATCAAATCACATTATTTGTACACATGTACAAATAATACATGTACAATTGTATCAATGTAGCGGTTTGAGCACTCTATAGAGTGGATTTAGTGCAATATAAATTCATATTATTATTATCATTATGTGTTGCTTGTGCAATCAGGGTAAATACAAAACTTGCCAATTAACAAGGGAAACAGAATCTTGAATCTTCTGAACTGTGTTGCCAACTCAAGAAGCAACTATCAATTCACCAACAGAGAGCAATCATGTTTCCAAGAAATACATAGTGGTTCCTACAGTACATGTAGGTACATTGTATCTTTTCACCTCTCCTTGACATCTCCGCGACGCCTCCTGGAGACTCACCTGGCTTCCAAGGAGTTACAAGAGAATTGAATATGTTAATTTCTTTTTGGAGACCTTTTCCAGTCTCCAGCTGGTCTCCACAATGTCTCCCTCCTCGTGGTCAAGTCACAGAGACTACCAATTTTGCACGCTAGGTCTCTGAGACATCTCTGCAACCTTGCGGAGACTCATTCAACTATCCATGTAATAATTTTTTCTTTGTATTTAGCTTTTAGTATGAAGATCAAGGTGACCAATCTCGACTAGCACTTGTGCTAAATTTTGCTTTCCTTGTTAACAACAGCAACTTTGTAGATTATGCTACATGTATCATATCTAACTCTCAAATATCATCATTTCATCTTTTTATCGTAAAGGAGTAACAGATAAGTATTTTTTTTTTCACATATTGGTAGATACAACGTGTTATGATTCTTATATGTACATGTTCAAAGTGTTGTTGCTAATAAAACTTCAAACTTATAACTTCATTGGCGATCTGCTGGAGACGTCACTGAGACATCCTCGTGACTGAGAAGACATCTTGGAGACATAGCAGTGAAGTCGTTGCAATGTCTCTGCAACTTCCGGGCGAATAAGTTGTCATCTTGTTTAGAAACATCTCAGATATAGTGCCCTACAGTCACTCTCAAGGTAAAAAGCTCAAGCTACATGTCTTCGTTGGTCTCTACAGTCGGGGCAGTCATGGCAAAGTCTCCCTTAGAGATAGAGGCCCTTAAATTCCCTGTAACACAAATGTGACTGCATATCTCACCTTTAAGCTTCATGTGATACATGGCATCATAATAGCCTTACTCTATTACTACCTGGCGCTACTTAAAAATCTCCCTGGGAACAATAGCACAAAAAACCTTGAGTCAATTTAACACGGGAATCAATGGAAATTGGTGACATTCGCCATGCGCTATCCATTTTTGCTCACAAAAAAAAATAATAATAATAATTGCATGGCTGACAGAGACAGTGTGCGATGGTACTTTTAACTGAATGTCACATGATGGGCAATCAACCAATCGCATAGCTACATTCTTATTAGGTGTTGTGTAATGTCATCTACATTAGCATCTGACCTTTTTTTAAGTACACTTCATAGAAGACTAATGTCCTGCGAGCATGTTTGCAACTGATCCAGTACAGGCTTACTATATATACCCCATGGTTATCCCAGGTTTTTCCCCCTTTTTTTTTTTTAATCCTCTTGGCTCTGGTGCTGGAGTATATTCTATAATTTGACACTGATTTCTTTGGTCCAACGATGGCAAAGAAGAGATTAAATCTGGATTGAGGCAATGCCTACGGTGATTCACACCACCAGGGCGTCCATCCAGGTATTAAGTGACAGCTCGTTGGACCACTCTCACTCTCTGGCTCGCGACATATGCCGCATCGTCATGGATTCACCACAAAGAATTCGGCCCTGGATCTAAAATATTTGTCCTGTCTAGCCCATGATGGATCAAAGCTGACACGTTACAGGTGCCAAACGCATGTTGGAAAACGACAAACCCTACGATGTATTAAACTCATGGACACGTTAACGAAGACAACTACAGGCCTTCTGAAAAATTTGTTACGAGAGACCAGTGCTACTCTGAGCTGCACCAAGTAGAAGGCTGATATGAACTGGTCAATTTCTGAACAGCTGTGCCACATGCCGCACACCAATGACTACAAATTTGTAATTGAAAATCACTCTCAACAAAATATCACAGGCATTGAACAAAGAGCTCCATTTCAATGTATCCTACCCAGTAAATGTATATTTTAAGGCAACACAAATGTGAAAAAGGAGATTTTTTTTTAAAGGACTAATCCGAAGCACATTTTGGTTGATGATATGAAAGAGATTTGGTGGCAAATCTCTGTTTTCTGCAGGTACCTTAATACCTCAAGAAATATAATGGCATGAATAAATGTTCATTAATTAATTTCCTGTCTATATTAACATTTAACGTAATTTTGGGGAGACAATATAATGGTATGAATAAATGTCCATTAATTGATTTCCTGTCTAAATCAACATTCGAGGTAACTTTGGGGAGATGCTAGACCAAGTATCTATAAAAAGCACTATACGAGCTACTGTCTGCTATTCCAGACACGCTGATAACAATCTGTAAAGCCTATAATCAGCTGTATTCTGGTCAGGTATCAACCACTGGCAGCCTTACCACCTCCGGGAGAAAATTCATGACTGATTTACAAACAGCGGGTGACTGGACAAGTTCACATTTTACACCATATTCCGTGGTAACCCATCAAGGCTTCGATGTTTCATTATTCATTTTTCTTTTTTTAGTACTTCATGCGTTTCATGTTGACACAGGTGAATGAGCTATGGGTGCGGTTTACACCCAAAACCTTTCGAGTATGAGTCAAGGTCTTTCCCCACGGTACCCCTTCCTCTCCCACACTATCCACTTTTGTGTGGCACGCACCTGTTGAACATGTGAAGGTTTTCCATTAATTACAATTCCTCATTTTTGTCCTCTCCCGAAAGACTATGACTTCTGTCATTAGAAGTGCAAACTCTCATTTGCATATCATTGCACGGACCTATTCAGGTATTTGAACTTTTATTTTTAATCTTTAGATGGCAAAGAGAATGACAAGCTACGCAAAAATCTTGTTTTGGAAAATTTGAAAAACTCAGCATCTATCACCATGTCTTCCTGAGTTCCAAGAACGCTTTTCGGCAAGATAACTGTAAAATGAGAAATGTTCGCGTGCATTTTAATCTCGCAAATTTCGCGAGCAAAAATTTGTGAAATTAAAATGCATGCGAAAGTTCTTGCCTACACTATATGCATTGAATGTAAGAGGCAACTCGCGAAATTTTCATGCCACAAAAAAAAAAGCCGTCAGCTCCAATTCCTACAAAATTCATGCCGCAAAAATATCGTGTTTTACAGTACCCTCCTGTCGGATGAACAAGGATGAGCCTTTTTGCACAGCACGGTTGCATGTTGCTATATAATTCCCAGAGACAGAAATCACTTCTGAATGACAATAGGTACTCGGTTGCATGGCATCCTTCAAATCACTCTCGCCTGTCTTGTGTTATGAAAAACTTCCTCCTCCAACTCAATGCATTAAAACGCAGCTGCTGTATAATCATACATGCAGCAAAGTGGCAGACATCTATTTTTGGAAGCCGTTGTATAAGAGCAGAAACTTTACATAAATTCCATTTACCATACCAATAATCAGCAAATGGGCTGTAACAGTCAAGATTTCTTACCGTTGCCTTTAACTCGGTGCAAATTTTGAGGATTATCATAGAAAGCCATGACGATGTTCTCCAAATGTCATGCCTAGCAGCTAATGATAATTAAATAAGTCCAAGACTGTAAAATAAATGTTTCCTTTCAACATTCCCAAGGTGGAAGCTGCTGGAAAGTGGCAACAACTAGCTGGGAAGTAATCTTCTATAGTTAAAGACAGCTTGGTGGATGCTGGGGGGGGGGGGGGGGTTCGTGAAAGAGTACCACAATCCAAAACACCCTAAGGCCTTCTTGGAGTATTGTACACTCATCTCATGAAATTGTACAAAAATGGCGAGCAGAGAGACTTACTGCTTCATTTTCTGGTACTTTCCGCCGGCATCGCCTCCGCCGTCTTCATCAGCACTGGGGCCGAACGTCACGTCTGTCGCTGCTCCTTCAGGGTTGCTACCACTCTGTGGGTTGCCGTCTGGTGCTTGACCTGAAAGCAAATGATACAATATACATTATGTACACAAGTAAATGTTGTTTTAAATTTTGTTACTTTAAATTAAGGTCAAATTCAGAAAATCTGCTGATCTCTGGACTTTTCCCTTTTTATATTATGCAAGCTGTAATGTTTACAGCTTGCCCGGTCTGTAGCTCTATATGTCTCGTCGTAAGACCTCGTTTTATAATGCCTGTATTTTACTTGGTTTTTTTTCCTGTATTATAATCCTTGTTGTCTCTTTTATGAGGTAATTCTATGTGCAATTCAGTCCTATGACTGCGAAACATGAATATCTCAATAATATACCAATTATCTATTTTGTTCTCTTTTTTTTTTTAGTGGAGAAGGAAGCAGATAAGAGTGAGAATTTTTTCACCCACACACTATTCAAAAAGTCACCCACAAAAAAAAACCAACTAGAAACAAGGAAACTAAAATATAATCAAGAGTGCAATGCATGAAGACCAAGATTTGACTTGCAGTATAAAGCCTGCACAGCTTCCGCAAAAAAGTAGACAGAGGTCACTAAGAGGGTATGTTACTCAAGATGTGTCGTGAGGTTGCCTAATGTACACATGTTTTGATCATCAAGTTAGTATGGTAGATGAGAGGAACAGGTAAAGTTCATAAGTTTAGTTCGAAGACAACACACAAAAATGCACAAACACACACATAAACACACATACACACACAATAAACTTCTCTTAAAGAATTCATTGTGGTTTCAACTTGGTGATAGTTATTCTATTAAATGAAATCAAATCACGACATATATGGACAAATAACTGATCTAAGAAAGATAAACCAGCAAATATACCGATGTCCAGAAAGAAAAAAATCACAACGGAACCCTCCACAACGAATCCGATTGTAACATTTTTTGGAGGGGGGGGGGGAGATACTGTACATTGTATTACAATGTATTACAAATGATCTATTTTCACTTCAGATGCATACTATTATGGTGTTCCTTTCTTCTTCCTTAGTTCTTTGTCAGGGAAATCAAAAAGGTGATCAGCTTGGAGGTAGCAAGACTTACAGTAATCATACTGCATGTTAAAAACTAGAAATGTCGCTATGGCGACTGATGCCTCCGCCATAATGCATGATTCTCCCAATAGGCGTATAGTACAATGTCTTCACAATGTGTGATCCATGACAGTTTCACATAACTGGCAAAATATTGAAATGACAGGTTTGTCAGAAATGTCTTGAACTGGGTTTGCTATAATTTTCTAAGAGTGCAGGTACACATATTTGGGGAATTTTGGGAAAGTTTATGCAATGAGTAATTTCCAAGGTACGAAGAAAGAGTGTGATGACGGTACAAAATAGATTTTTTTTTTTTTTTTTTTTTTTTTTAGGGGGGGGGGCATTGAAACCTGGCCTTTGACCCTTAACCATTGACCTTCTGGCTGGAAATTTCCTGGAGAATCTCCCATTAGGTAATGCATGTATTAAGTTTTGAAAGTAATAATGCAAGCATTGCATATACTAGTATATGAGGGAAATAGTAAAATTTTGAGGAGTTGACCTTGACCTTTGACCCCTGACTATTGACCCATGACCCCTAAATTCCCTAGATAATCCCTGCCAGACAGTACATGCATATGTACCAAGTTCCACGAAGATACATTGAAGCATTTGAGAGAAAAGTAATATTGCAACATTTTCACCTAACCTTTGACCTTTTGACCTTTGACCTTATGACATGAAACTCTCTCTGGAGAATCTTTACGCAGTAGTACATGTCCACACCAAGTTTCAAGAAAATACCTTCGGGCATTGCATAGATATGGGGGAAATTGCAACATTTGTAGCATTTGACCTTGACCTTTTGACCTTTGACCTCTTGCCAATGTCACTAACATCTACTCAACTAATTGTCCCATCATACATCATCCTTGGACCAAGTTTGGTGAAAGCTGCTTCATCCAGTTTTGAGTTACCACGTAAACAGATAAATTTTAGGATTTGACCTTGATCGTTGACCTTTGACCTCTGTCCGATTTCACTGAAAAAGTAATCAAGTAATTGTCCCATCATACATCATCCTCCAACAAAGTTTGGTGAAATTTGCTCCATCCAGTCTTGAGTTATCGCGTAAACGGATACAATTTCATGATTTGACCTTGACCTTTGACCTTTGACCTTCAGCCGATTTCACCCAAAATCTAATCAAATAATTGCCCCATCATACTTCATACTTGGACCAAGTTTGGTAAAATTCCAGTAAATATTACTCAAGTTATCGCGTAAACGAAAGCGGACGGACGTACGGACGGACGGACGGACGGACAACCCGAAAACATAATGCCTCCGGCACCACTTCGTGGCGGAGGCATAAAAATGTACACTTGTCTGATTGAAGCATGGCCTTTCATTTGTAAGCACCAATATCATGATACATGGACTAGTATACATAGTAAATGGCCATTCAGCTTTTATGGGCAATTGATTTGCCTTTTTTTTTAAAGATCTTTCATAACAATGAATATACTGGTAGGCCATGGGGTGAAGCGGAAAAAGAGGCTTAGAAAATGGGTTTCGTTCCAGCAACACTGGCACTACTTTTTGAATGCGGAAATGTGATGTTTTGTATATCCTAAATATACAGTAAAAAGTTCTCCTCGAAATATCCTGCAGTTTTTGCGAAAATCCATATTTTATAAACTGCGACCAGCAGCCCAATACACATATCGTAACGGGGCTGCGGATTGTAGCATTTAGGATCATGACAGGCTAGTATTGCGGACAAACGTCAACCTTAAATCGAACAAAAAATTTTCAATTTGAAGACTTACAAGTAAGGTTGAAGTATTGACAACAGGGTTCGTGCAAGGTTTGGTTCTACAAATAGTCATTTTCTGTTCAAATTGATGACTTAATATGACTAGGTCGAGAGGAATCTGGGAGAGCTACGCTGAATTGACGGTCAGCGCAGGCGCACACATCACTGCGCACAAATTTCGAATCCATTGACTGGATACGATGTCTGTGTGCGCATGCGCTGGCCGTCAATTCAGTGTAGCTCTCCCAGTTTCCTCTCGACCGAGTCACATTTAGTCATCAATTTGAACAGAAAGGAACTATTTGCAGAAGCAAACCTTGCACGAACTCTGTTATCAATACTTCAAATTTATTAATAAGTCTTCAAATTGAAGATTTTTTCCCGATTTTAAGTTGATATTTGTCCGCAATAAAATATCCGTCATGATCCTGTATGCTACAGTTCACAGCCCCATGACGCTATGCGTATGGGGCTGCTGGCCGCAGTTATGCGTATGGGGCTGATAGCCGCTGTATAGTTCCCATAGTGTTTCTAAGCTGAAATACATATACACATTTGTAAAGCACTGCTTTTAGCCATACAGTACCTAGAAAAAAAGTGAAGTTTTGGTTTAATAGTTGCATTATACATGTATCTCATGTTTCAGCTTTTCCTGATGTGTATCAGAGGTCAAGGCAAATGCCTTATATTCTGTTCAAAGACACATTATTAATCAAATGACTAATCATTCAAGGCAAAAAAAAAAAAAAAAATCAGAGCGTTTGTTTGTGTGTGTGTCCGCGTGCATGTGGGAGAATCTTATTGTACACACACACACACACACACCCTCACATGCACACACACATACGCACACACATAGTTATGAAGATACCCAAGTGTATTACAATATTATTCTACATGCCTTGGCCATTTATCACATCAGCATCATAAAAAAGATCATCATAAACATGAACACACACAATGATATAATACATGTATTGATCAGTGCATTACACATACACAGGTGCATAAAAACACTGACATATTATATACACTCACACACACACATACAAACTCATTTACACACATGAGACATTACTATTAAACAGATCATATTGTTTATCAGTAAACATGTTTTTCTTTTCTTCTTCTTAAGAAGCTTTAATATATTTAGATCACATAGCAATCACGTTGTTCATGAAATATTACAGTACTTTAGAAAATTTAATCTTCATAAGATTTCCTGAAGTTTTCACTGCTATCATTAGGTTGGTGGGACACTACCTCCTTTCATGTAAGATAGCTTAAAATGATAATCAGTCAAATTTTCTAGTTTTAATAAATTTTCTGGAACATTCCATGGTCCAAATATCCTTGAAAGGGTGTAAAAGTTTTGAAAAATGCCAATATATAAAACAAAGGCAATATTATAGTTTACCCATTCATGAGTGAAAACTGCTGGATTCTGTATTGGAGACAATGTGTACCTGAAAATCTTGGAGAGAGTAAAACAGGTTTGGCATTAAAAATTATGATAACATTGCAATTAACTTCCAATATCAGAGGATCTGTGCAAACCTGACTCAACTTATGCACAATTTTCATTTGGCTGGTATTAGTTTTAGCAAACTGATTTTGTACTCACACCTACATTGTACTCACCTTTCTACATGAACATTCTGTTTCAGTATTAATAATAGTTACATATTTTTTTCCCCCAGAGTGGGAGAAACAAATTTTAATCGTAGTCATTCAGTTTTATGAAAAAACCCACACTTAGGAAAACATCTTTGTTCTTAGAATAATTCAACCCTAATCAAATCATAATAGTGGGCAGAAATGTTTGCTAAAGGGCGAACAATCACATACTGAGGCAAGGAGTCAAAACATGTCGCATAAACATTGGCATTCAAAATACAGGAAGCAATCTGTATTACAAAGACATTTTATCATGCACAACTTTGGTAAGATGTAAATTCTTGAACATTAATCACATTGACCAAAGCATTGGTGCATATACAGTACATTCTGTTGTTTCTGAACTTTGCACTGAAGTTCTTTGTGTATGTGTGTGAATGTTTCAGTGGTGTATATATATTGCTCCATTTTATCAAGGACAACTTATAGTAACATGACAATGTTTTCATGCTTCAATATCAATCATATTGACCTATTTCCCTTGGCAAGTAATGAGCAGGTTGACTCTGTTGCAAATGATGCATTTTACAGGCAACACAGCAGAACCTGAAGAGCTTCCAGAAGAAAATCTTGATCTTGATGTGAGCGTCTTAGGGGAGGAAACAGATGCTCCTGCTGACGGACCAGGCTCCTCCTTCAGCTTTCGTTTCCTAGCGAGATTCAGGTGTTTGCTATCTATAAACCTCTTGTAGCACGTTTCATGGAATCCTGTTTAATACAATGGAGAAATGAACAGCAATGATTAGCCGTTGGATTTTGTTAGGGGGAAAAAAAGGCTAAACGCTAGGGGGAGGGGTTGAACATTACACTCAATATATCATTAAATGTACGGTAGACTATTGACTGCCAATATTTGAATCTTGTAATTACCAATAGGCCCTAGTACTATGCCAGGTAATCATTAACACCTCATGATCATTGTCATCATCAACTACTTCAACTTGTACTTGCAGTGCAATTACTGATTTTAAATGACATCTACAGCTTTCAGCACCTGATCACATGCAATATCAATTATCATAATTATGATACAACTGCCTTATCATCATTAATACTAGTAATCCTTGGCCTTTCACTATCACCGCCACCCAGTGCCACTGCTTTATAATTTGGCACAACATAATGGTAATCATATGTTTTAGGGAGTTTAATTGTTGAAATTATGTCATTATTGTCATTGTTGGTATTTTAGACCTATTTATATCAAATATTAATAAGTTAATTTAATGAGATGCTAAATGTGTGTTTTGAGGGGGGATTCGCCGATTTCGGGGTGAGAGAGACAGGATGGATTTTTAATATTAATACTCCATGGCCATGATTATGAAAATATAAATTTACATGCAGTTTAGACCTTTTTCAATCCAGTCCTGTGCTGTGTGTCAAGATTTTTACAAAACAATATCACCGAGCAGCTACATCAACCTAACCTGGGCTGTACATAGAACATGTAAAATTCATCTAGGCTACATTATAACGGCGCTATGCCATGCCAAGGTGAAATTCAAGATAATTTATCTAAAATGTAACAGACACGCTAACGGCTAAGCTACAACATTAGCGTCCATTAAAACATACACAAGCAACGTTCATAACATAGCTAACGTTGTACTTGTAGTCATTACGCAATGAGACTGCACTGCAGTGTCGACTGCTACGACTGTACGCACGTAAACTAACCTGTAAATTATCCTATGTACATGTAGGTTGCAGCAGTCCCCCTGAGCAGCTGAATCACTTCGTTCTGGTCTGCGATTTCACGGTCTCCCCCACTCAATTTGATCCACTCTTTGGCACACAAAATAGGTTTCGTCTATCTTAATTTTCGGCAGAGCAGACGACGTAGACGCGTCGACAGGCTCACAGGGGGCGGCCATTTTGACTCGTAAACAATAATTCTCGATTCGGATTGGATAACATACATCACATGATCGTTCGCGAATGAATATCGTACACGGCAAAGTGTACATATTCAGCTCCTCAGTGACAAAAAAGTTCACTGTTTCCCCCTAAATTACCAAAATACTGCAGGAGGGTTTGTGTCGAACTTTTTCCTGTAGCCTTTTTGGTTATTTGTTTACACGTAGCTGTGGAGAAATTTTAGTGCCGCAGTTGTCGGAACGAAACAAGCGAAAAAACCAGCTCACCCCATGGCCTATGGCATATGTCAGCTACATTTGTATGGATTACATCAAGAAGTCAATCCACATTTACCTCCAATTGAATTAACTAACTTTTTATTGCAATTTGTACACACTTCAAAACACTTGAGATACAAACCTGCCTAGCAGAGTTTGTAATGACAGGCTCACTATAGGCATCTTATATTGTAGCAACAACTGATATTGTACATAGCTGTATACACCATATATTTTGAGAGTATAATATTTTGCCAATTAGGTTTTATAAAATGAAAAATTAGTAATTTCCCCCCTTTCAAGTCAATATAAAGTGCATGTGTGGTACAAAATGGGCAATATCATCACAAGTTGATGATTTTGCAACTGACTTCGGGCGGTGAGTTGGGTCAGTTGGTAGCGCGTCTGCCTCACGATCACGCGGCCCAGGTTCGAACCCGAGTCTGCACTGAGCAATGTTGTGTGTAAGCATACCGTCCCCTCTAGCAAGAGGCAAAACACTCTGTCCCTCGGATAGGACATAAAATGGAGGTCCCGTGTATGAGAGAGTAATAACTCATGCACCATGTGTTAATTCATTCATCGCAAAGAGCAGGGTGTTTAACCCGGTAAAGTGGTCCCACCTCACATCCAACTGGACCCCATGGAAGACCAGCTTAATGTAGCTGAATATGGCCTATCCAGCCATCTTCTCAATGGAAATGAACCAACAGACTGTGAAAACACTGCAAGATACACCTGTATACCATGCATACAGTAAGTGCTAACTAGTAACCATTGCAAGCAATCTAGTGACAGGTTGTTTAGAATACCTCAATATTTGGTCCTCAGGGGACAATCCTGATTTTGAATGAATAATTGTAAACTGCACAATTTCTCTGTTAAGAAAGAAAGAAAAAGTAAAAGGTACCTGGGCAAATAAGATGACATTTTATAGTGAGCCCCTCCCACCCCCCCCCCCCATGACTGTGTATGGAGTCATTACCTTGTAAGTCTCCCTTTGACCTGCTCATAACTTTTACCATACAGGTATTTTCTGATGGTTTGAAGTTTGAAATGACAGAGTATGAATAATATCCATCTCATTTATAATTGCAGGGTTGTGAAAACTTCGCAATAATGAGTTACTTTAATAGGGGGAAGGGGTTGTTGTTGCTACAATAATTCAATGATATTTCATCAATGTGCAAACTAATTGGAGAACTAAAGAGCCAGTAATCCAAATATTGGCTCATGTACTTGGAATATGTGGTTGCAACAGATGCCATTTCACAAAAATGTGTGCAACTTAATTTTCATGCCTGTCAAGTCCACATAGATGAATCTTTACTGTTCAGTTTATAACAATTTCTATTCCCAGAGTTAATTTGTACTTGGAATGGAGTTACACCTCAAAGCTCACCATTAGCAGCTACCAGTGGGATGGCATCATTTCTTCCAACCAATCCATCCTCCAGTATCTCTTCCTCCTCTGCACCCTTTGCTCCTCCTGCATCACCTGCATGGAGTCCACCATTTGCTCCTTCGGCCTCCTCCTCTTCCTCTTCCACCATTAACTCTTCTTCCTCTTCCATTTCATCTGCAAGTGCTCCTCCCCCTCCTCCTCCTCCTCCTCCTCCTCCTCCTCCTCCTCCTCCATCTCCCTCACGGAGTGGGTGGCTGGATCCACCCTCTGCAGACTGTACCAGATCAGGGGTGGCTCCACCGCCCCCCTCTGCCATTCCTATCACGATGGCTGGTATCACGGGGCCACCTGTTGCTCCACTCCCACCAGTACTTGTGCTCGCCACTCCTTCGTCGTAACCGAGATCCCTTTCCCCACCGGACGCCATTTTTTAGTGTTAATGTTTGAATACGTTTCGACTGCAATGTGTAACGAGAGTCACATCATGTCGAGCCAAAGGGCTGAGATGCGGGTGCCCTGTATCGTGGAGGAGAAATTGAGAAAACAGTGTGGCTTCTAAGAATGAACAACAGTGTGAAATAACAGACAATGGGTTGCTGAGGAGTAAAGTTCAATCTACTTAAATGCAACATTATGAGTGGAAGCTGATGGGGGCCGTGTTGAATTAATGTATTCATCATCCAGTTGGAAGGTGACATATCAATGGTAAAGCCCTCCACCCCCTATGTATACACACAGACATGTTACACATCTATAAACAAATTTGTTTGGTGCAAGAAATTTTTTTAAAACTCACATCTTTTTTTTTTTTTTTTTTTGAAAGATATTATATTTTTCTCTTTGACGTTTTAGACCATAATGAATCAAAAGCAACACATCAATGAAAACTGTTAGAATCGGAGCAGACTTCATGAATATGAATGGAAAGTCAATGATTGAATCACACTCAAACAATCTTGAATGGAACAGGCAACCATTTGTTGTTGTTGTTGTTTTAAGGTATATTCCCACATAAAGAATGGTATTCCAGTGAAGACAAATGGCAAAACTAAAGGCAATTGTCAAGAACTCTTTTTGTCACTCACAGATAAGTCCCACTCAAAATTGAAAAATATATTTTCATCTACAAGCTACAATTGTACATTTCAAAACAAACAGGTTTTCATCATAGAGTATTGGGGGCACAAGCATGGAAGGGGGGGGGTTGTGGTACACTGTCTAATAAGTTTGATGACCTACAAAAGAGCACCAATTGCCTTGGTAACAGCAGGGCTGTCCATTTCTTCGAGAATTGAAGCATCCCCCAGCAGCTCGCCGGCCTGCATGCCACGAGCGTTTGGGAAGCCATTTGCGCTCGCAGTGGCTCCTCCTAATAAATTCAAGATTTCCTTTCATCGCTGACAAAAAATAGCTCGGCTTCTGTCTGTCCCCTGACCGTGACTAGCGAACTTTATGTTTCCTCTCATTATCTTGACACGTGGCTGATCCGTACGGAAGTGACTACCCCAAGATTTGTTCGAGATTTTTAAAGTCCTGGAACAGATTGGGCAGCGAAAATGAAATCAATTCAAAACAAAACAATACAAACTGAAAATCTGTTTTTGTAATTGTTGAAAATCTGGAGCCAGGAAAAGGAAGAAAAATTCACCTTTAATAATAGTCTGTATATTCTATGTACCCCGGCACTATCTAGACTCTTGTCAAGCCTGTTTACCACATATTTCTGCAGAACTTGTTACACTGCAGTACAGTCCGACCTCGGATATATGGCCATGTCGGGACTGTTGCCCGTCCGCAGTTACATGTAAGTGATTTGGCTAGTTATGGGAGAAACAATGTCATGTACAATTTTTATGTACATATTAGCAGTCGCAGCTAAATACTGTAGACCTGTAGCGTACGCCGCCACAGTGGCGTAATCTATGCTAGCCTGCTTTAGTCTGATTTTTACGGAAATTGAAATAATTTAATATAAATTTGATAACATGTTTCTGACTGAAATATTTTAGGTAAATCATATGAGTTTTTTAGGAGTTTAATTGAGTTTGATATCACTTTTTTCTTTTATTCTTCACTGCGTGAGCCCGTCCGGACGATAGAAAAGTCTGACTAAGAGATTGAGAGCTGATAATCAAGGTTGGACTGCGCATACATACAACTTATATGTACCTCTCCCAGGGTATTACAACGGATATTTCCTATCTTGTCCCACTACTGAGATTGTGGGCAAGGGCCACTTGCATTATAAAACAGATAAGCATCTGACACTAAAGTCGCTTGACTAATAGTGAGTTTCGGTCGAACCATGGAGCTACATGTACTACAGCTCCTTGGTTGGATCAGGCAAAAGAGCAAGTGAGTTCATTGCACCCTGCTCAACTCTGTTCTATTCTACTCTCATTCTTCTATAATAGCAAGTTTATACAGGTTGTATATTGTGTGCTCCAAGTCTATTTTATGGCCAAATTCGGCCTCGCCACTTTTGCTCTCGGCCAAAACTTCACTGTCAAATTTTATCTCTCTAATAATACAGTTAAAGAAGGTTTACTCTTTTAAATGTTAAACATGTGTCATGGAAATCATTTCTATGCCTCAATTTAATATTAAATTTGATACACTTTCTAAACTTACTTACACTACAGAGCATATTAAACCAATTTTTTTTTTTTTTTTTTATAATTGTCACAGTTTATAATCATTTTCATTTTTGTTTGTTTTTTACTTTAATATGATTTTTGGCCACCGAAAAAAGAAGAAGTTATTGTTGAGCCTTGCCTACATACATATCTTTTCATGTAATCTAGAGATTCAAGTCAACATATTTGCTACTTTGGTACACATCAAAGCAATATGGAGTATGAAATGCATCTTAGGACAAGAGTCCACTCAAGTCACTTGACTACCAGTGAGTTTCAGTTGGACCAGACAAGTGAGACAAGCACTCTGCTCTGCTCTTACTCTATTCTACTCTCATCCTTCAGCAACACATAGCAAGTACAGTTGAACCTCTCGTATCCGGACAAGTCGGGACCGGGGCTCGTCCGGATAAGGGATTTGGCCGGATACGGGAGACTCAATGCTTTATACATGTAGAGTCTACATATACATACACATGTACATGTACTGATGTAGCCCATTGTAGTACCACATGTAGTAATGTTTATACTGCAACCTTTTCATTGTTACACTCAGTAACAGACCCTAAAATAGAGGTTCGTGTTTGCAAGAATGAAATCATTTTCTTTTATAAATTCTTGGAATGATTTACCTAAATAATTATTAAGAAATGTATCCGTTGGGAATCCCCCTTTCCTCCCGTAATTATTACAAAAGATAAAAAAATCACGGCGAGATTGCGTCCGGATAATAGAGAGATCCGGATAAAGGGAGGCCGGATAATAGAGGTTCAACTGTATATCTAGTGTGCTCCTGCAAAGAATTGATTTCCCCTGTGTTTATTGCAGTCGTTGAAATGCTACACCATAGGTTAAAGGGATTGTTTTGGTTGAGACCTAATTTCAGGTTTCTAACATTTTTTTTGGTGAGATAATGAGAAACCTCTTATGAAATATGAAAGAGCATGTAATCCTATGAGGAATTCAATGTTTATTTGATGAAAATTGGTTTTGAAATGGCTGAGATATCCAAAACAGAGTGATTCTAATAAAGTGTGGGACCCACACTTCATTCCGATAGCTTTCGTTTTACAGCGTATTTTGTTTTTGGATGTTTCAGTCATTCCAAACCCAATCTTCATCAAATAAACTTTGAATTCCTCTTAAAATGGTATGCTCTGTTCTATTTCATAAGTGTTTTCTTGGTATCTCGCGAAAAGTTAAAAGCCCAATTCTCATCTTCACCAATACTGTATTATCCCTTTAAATTAGATTCTTGACTTATTGAAGGACAAACTACAATGTACAGCCAGGGAGGTGGAAAGCTCCCTCCCTGGTACAGCAAACAATTGTATGTCCACCTCTCGTGCGGGTGTGTATCACAAAGGGCCAAATGCATGGGAATTTCTTTTGCCACAAAATATTCCATGAGTGCAGAAGTTATAAAGATCTGTTTCTTGACTCAGCGGATTTTGTGACAAAGTTTGCATGACCTCTTCTCAAGGCGCAACTTGTAACCTCTTTTAAACAATTTAGATGAAGTCTTGATTTCATAAACTGTATTATGATGTCACTAGGGACCAAATAAAAGATGTACTGAATGTAGGTAACCTACAGGAACTATACTACTTTTTGAAAGGTTCCATAAACATAAAAGTGTTTTCGGACTTTGCAAATGGTACAAATGCAAACACTGTATTTGACAAAAAATGCATCAGCATAATAGTACAAAGAGGAATGATTAATATCATAGTACAATGTACATTGTATGTCATGCATTACTAGGCAGGAAACAACAAAGAAATCAAACCATTACAGAAACTGAGGAGGAAAAAGTGACCTGGATTGAAAGCACAAGAATAACAAAGCATAGTGTGTGTGTGTGTGTGAGCGAGAGAAAGAGAGAGAGAGAGGGAGAGGAGGACTGAATTTAAACTACATGTAACTGCTGGATAGATAAAACTGTCACAAATTGAACCAGTCCAGGCTCATAATACAGTAAAGAGCTTGTAGACTTTGGACCCTCTTTTTGCTTCATATATTTTCCTGACTCTCCTTTTCAAAGAAAAATAAATGCCTCTGGTGACACTTGGTGTCAGAGGCATAATAAAAAACTAAACAAACATACAAAAAGAACAAAACATGCTCCTTGAATAGGTCCTGATTACCAGAGACAGACTCCCAATCTTGAATCCTCTGTCACAACAGTGAGTCCTATATACCTTTGTTAATATCAATCTGGTCTGCTCACCCAGCAGGAGCATGACAAACTCTACATCAAAGTCCTCCAACAATCTGGAGACTTGTATTTTGCATTGTCGGACAACACAAAAGACCAGACATAATGCAGAGCATATTCGGCAGGTCGCTGAACTGTGACCTCTGTAAGTTTTGATTTGTACACATTCCACATTATAATATAATAAGCTTGGGTTGTGGGTTGGAATATATCTGTGTTTGCAATACACATTGTCTCCAAACTATTTTCAACCTGCTGCTGGTATCAATGCATAACTACACATCAGCTAGATATTACCACTTGATATAATCATGGAAAAGTGTATTATGAATTGACAGTCAAACTTTTGTAGTTATGTATACACAGTGTCCACAAAAAGTGTTCAGAAATAAAGAAAGATTTTAAAAGAGAGATTAAAATGACAAACACAATAGGTGACAGAAAACTTTATAACATTCATAACTGTTGAACACTTTGTCTGATTTTCCTCAAACTTTCACAAAAAATGTGTTCTACTAATATTGCTGCAGTGTCTAAATCCACATGTATGTAGTTTATGAATGTGAACTTGTCCTTTTATTGAATTCCCCTGGTTCCATCTTGAGCATATTTCTTTAACAAAAAATAAACCATAAAATCTAGAGCTGCCAATTTAACGAGGTCAAGGTAACAATTTCTATTGAGAGCAAACTTACCCCGGGGACATGATGGGTCAGTGCAACAAGGACCTGGACAATTTGTCTGGAAAGTTTTCATTCAAAATGGAATCACTAACTATGGTCTTTTTCACAAGTGTACCAAGAGTGAGTAATTACATACTCAAAATTCTAGTTATGCATCGCTAGAATCATTTAATCTAAATAATATTTTTTGACTGTGTGTATGATGATGCAGACTGGAATCCTGGAGGGTGATTTGAATCAATAGTCAACCTGGTACGAGGAAAATCCTACAATCTCAAGTTTGAGAAAAATCAGACAATCTGTTAAAAAATTACGGATTTTCAATGTTTTGGTGTCGCCATCACTGGATGAGACAACTGTAACAGTTTGTGACATCACAGCAGACGATACAAAGACAATATAAAGAGAATACTGCAAAATTTTATTTTCCCAGCATAATGAAAAAGCAATTGACTGTACCTCTTTCAGAAAGCAGGGGGAATATCAAATATTTAATACCCTTTGGCCTTAAAGGGCTTGCATAGTTTTGGTTGAGACTTTACTTCAGGTTTCTAATATTGTTTTGGTGAGATTTAATGAGAAATCTCTTATGAAATGTGAAAGAGCATGTAATTCCAAAAGGAATTCAAAGTTTGTTTGGGGAAGATTGGTTTTGAAATGGCTGAGATATCCAAATATAGCGACCCTAATAAAAGGTGGGACCCACCTTTTATTACGATCACTTTGTTTGATTTTGTTTTTGGATGTCTCAGCCATTCCAAAACCAATGTTCATCAAATAAACTTTGAATCCCTCCTGGAATGGTATGCTCTGTACCAGGTACTGTTTTATACAGTAGGGCCCAAAGATATCTAGGAAAAAGTTAAAAGCCCAATCCTCATCTCCACCAATACTATACCATCCCTTTAACATGTATGTCAAAAAAACAAGTCAAAGGAATGTGCACTTTCATTAAAAATGTCAAACGTTTGTAGAATTCTCATCTATATTTTCCATATAAGTGTCCTCTGCAGTGATGTCATGGACTGTTCATAGTCTCATCCAGCGATGGCAGCATCAAAACATTGAAAATCCGTAATTTTTTAACAGATTGTCTGATTTTTCTCAAACTTCACTGGTGTGAACTATTATAACTGCAGCATTAACTCAATCCCCAATTGGAGAAATGTCTCCTTTAATGACATCAAACACCAGAACTGAGTACGCACAGTTACATTCCCACAACAGAATAACCTTAAATTCTTAATTTGGATAGGTCTGAGCTTGAGACCATGCTCCCGGATTTAAAAAAAAAAAAATGCAGGACTTATGCCATGAAAATGATTAGAATATTACACAATATTGATAAGTTATTACATCATATAGAGGGCAGTATTGGTCGAGGCGAGAATTCAGCTTTTTTTTTTTTTTTTACTTTTTTTTTAACTTCTTTTTTTACTTTTTGCGATACTTAGAAGCCACAGTATGAAATGTTAAAAAGCATACCATTCAAAGAGTAATTCTAAGTGTATTTGATGAAAATTTGTTTTAAAATGGCTGAGACATCCAAAAACAAATTAAAATGTAAAACAAATTTAAGCCATCCTGGTAAAAGGTGGGTCCCACCTTTTAATTAGGATCGCTCTGTTTTGGAATTATATCTCAGCCAGTTCAAAACCGATTTTCATCGAATAAACTTGAATTCCTCTAACAATTATATGCACGTTCATATTTCATAAAAGGTTTCTCATTATCTATACACACACACAAAAAAAAAAAAAATCATCATCATCAAAAAAGTTGGAATCCTCAGCTCAAGCTCCATCTCAACCAAAACATGAACTGTATCCACCATGCACCATCGCATCGAGTAGAAATTCCAATAACTTACGAGATTATGCTGGCGATGGCAACTACATGTCATGAAAGGTATCCAGAATGATAGCTCAATTCCCCTAATTACCCTGAATTCTTAATTTGGATAGGTCTGAGCATGAGATCATGTTCTGGACGTGAAAAACGCAGCACGAGTTTCGCCGAGGGCGATGGGCGCCGAGCCATGTGAGCAGCGGTGTCTAACCGGATTCATCCCGGATCCCCCTGCCGCCCGCGCCCCGCCGCGCCGCTCTCCCGCATGCAAGCCAGCTATGGCTAGTGTGTGATGTTGCCGACCACTTTCAGGTGTGGATGGCCGTGATTTGAAGAGATAAAAATAATGTCTTACCCTTACTGCAGAGCTAACCGATATGTTTCTGATAAAGTCAAGTACAATCCTTACCCGGGGAATGTTGGCCGAGATGTTCCCTTGAACCAGATTGTAAAACAGGGTACTAGAAAACACCCTTAACATCGGCGGAACTCTGATTCCAACGATCCAAGGATTACATCAAACAACACTACAGTTATAACAGTACAGTAGGAATCGGCGGATGCACATAAAGATCTTGGTGATGCACACGTCCACACACCACGTGTAAAGATTTGTGATGTGGTGGTATCAATGATCCCGTACCATACGTACACACTGCGTACTGTAAACAGCGCACTGAAAGGGTGGATGGGCGATGCTCACAGCTCCATTCATTCATTATGACTATGTTAGCTTCTTTCCTTGTGTAGATAAACAAGTGCTGCTGCAGCTAGCTGTGTTTGAAGTTTAATTGTTCAACCACACTCCGCTCTATCTGGCACCGTGTTTATCCAAGTGGGAAAATTCTCTTTCTTTTTTTTTCTTTTTTTTTTTTAAACCTGGTAGCGTTAGAAAAGACATGTATTTCGCTGTGTGCTTTTTTTTCAGGGCAGATAACGGTCTGTTGATGATATATTTTACTGTCATGAATTCCCGAGTCACACTGTTCACTTTTCCGACTAGGCTTATATTCAGTCAACTTCGAGCGATATTGGTACAGTGTATTGCGTAATACTACACGGCCGCGAGGGTTGCATTCACACCTTCATACAAAGTAAAATTATATATATATATATATAAATCGAATTATTGAGAAATAATGTTCGTATTATCTAAATACATTTCACTTAAAACTTTGTAGGCCCTATAATCTTAATGCCTGAATAATATGATTGTTGATTGAAAGTAAAAGGCAGTACATTGTATCGAAGATAACTAAAACACAACGATAACAGCATTTCAATGGGCTCATTAGGACAGACCAGTACCCGAAAACTACCATGAAGCACCATCACCAAACCACCACCACCATCATCATCACCATCACCACCACCATCATCTTGCACAGCCATGATAAGCATCGCCAGTAACCACCCTCGCCAACGTCCTATATATCGCCAACGCCATCACCTCCAACGACACCATTACCTGACCATAACCACCCCTATAACTATCACCACCACCCTCACCATCACGATCACCATCACCACCATCATCACCATCATCATCATCATCATCATCATCATCATCATCATCATCATCATCATCAATGTTCCCGTACCATATACGTACCACATACGTACACACTGAGGCACTATCACGATCACCAACACCACTGCATCATCATCACCATCCCCATCACTGACCAACAATATCACCTCCATCCTCACCATGGCCCCCAATAAACACCATCACCAATGCCATCACCATCACTACCACCATCACCATCACCGGCACCACCATCGCCATGGCATTTTGCTCACGTGTATTTCCCTCTCGACTCAGGTGTATCTGAATAGAGCGCTTTCGCAGGGTTTCATTACTAATGAAAAGGCAGGATCCTATTGTAGAGCAGTGGCAACACCGGAGAGGCTGTCTTCGATCAAGAATAATATATTCTTCTTATTATTCTTCATTTTCTTCTTCTTTCAATTTCCCTTATTCTTTCTTTCTCCTCCTTTCCTCCTTTTCCTTCGATCGTCTCCTGTTCTTCTGATTTAATTCAATCTTCTAGTTTCTCCTTTTCCTTATCCTTCTTTCCCTTCTTCTTTTCCGTCCTCTTCTCCTTTTCAAGTTTCTCCTCCTTCTTTATCTCTTCCTCCACTTTCTTCTTCCCATCCCCATTCCATTCTGAAACACTGACTCTTCTCGGGAAATTAAAATGTGTAATTACAGATTATTGTAATTGATAGTGGAATATACGAAAGTCACTGTATATGTTGTTGGAAACATGCGTGGCGGAGGGTAAAAACACGAGACTCGACGGATGCAGGTAAAAACTAATGATTACTCTTTTTTTCCTTGAGGAAGAGAGGTTTGTGGTAACACCGTTTGTAGGCCATCACATTAGATGTAGTCTTTGAAAGGACTGGTTTCGCGAAATAAGAACCTAGAGAGTGGAGGAAAGAAGTGAGAGAGGGAGAATTATGTCCGATAGTGAAGGTTTGTTAATCCGAAAATGTAAAGACGATGCGGACCAACGAACCTTCGGAATCACGAACCCTGTTTCATTAACGGACCTTCGGAATAACTAACGTTATTTCGTTTCCCCTATGGATTAACGGATCTTCTGAACCTATCGAACCTTATTTCATTTTTGGATTAACGGACCTTCGGAACAACGAGCCTTATTTCATTTTTGGAGTAACGAACCTTTGAAATAACGTACTGTAACTTCGTACCTCCACTCTTCTCTTTCCAAGTTCTTCTTTCGCCAATCAACAGTCCCTTCTACGACTACAAGCATGACATGCATGGCGTTTCATTATCTTAGGAATTCCGTGAATATTAGAAAGTAAGTATAGGTGATAAGTTTGAGGAAATACGGAGGAGCCGTTCAACCCAGTGTCGTCATTATATGGATAAGAACTGTAAACTCAATTCTGTGCCAGCCAGGAACATTTTTTTTTTTTTTTTTTTTTTGCGCGCGGGGGGGGGGGGGGGTAAAGCTATGGGTTTCTATGTACCTTTTGGCACTCAAAGTATACACAGAAGGTTAAACCGCTGACTGAGCACGGTGCACAGTGTATAGGGGAAAAACTTTCTGAGTAATAACATTTGGTGTCATTCATAGTTCATGATAAAAATAGCACCATCGCAAAGCCTTAAAAATGAACAAACCTACTGGCTGTGACTGGTAAGGCTTTCGCTGAATCAGTAGTCATACTATATTGTTATTCTTATTATTCTAATTGAAACGTTACTTGAGACCGCTGGTAAAGAGGAATTATTGAAAATAATGGAACACGGAAAAACCAACAGAAAGACCAACAAACACAACTTAACTGTTTGAAGACGCATCTATAATAATATGCGTTGCTATATATCCAGGGAATAATTTTCCTTCTCAAAATTGAATAGCAATTTTTGTCGATGGACATACATTTTCAACAAAATGGTGTACAAGTCTATGTAATGAAACTGCTATGCAAATTACATTTTGTGTAGCAGTCATGCCAAAATGCATAGCAAAATTAATTGCTATGCAATACCAGGAAAATTATTCCCTGATATCGCAGACTTACACAGACCTTATTTTATAAGCAATCAATATTCTCTTTAGTATAAAGTCAATCATATAATTCCTCCTAAAAAGAAACATGAATCCTAACAAAGCGATTAACAATATCATATTAGAAATGAAGATTTCATTTTGTAATAAATCGAAAATGTGTAGGCATCCCCTACTTTTGCAAGCCACTTGGACATTTTCCAAGATCAAGTCAACACTTCATCTAATACGTAATGCGGACTGTAAACAATTTGGTCACAGTATGATTTCACGAAATTCAAATTAATCATCCAACGCCCATTTTAAGACCTTGTTTGGACTAATTAGATTTGTTTTCTCGATGTTCGACTCCAATAAAAATCAATTTTTGAATGTTTAACAGAAGAAGAAGAAGAAGAAGAAGAAGAAGAAGAAGAAGAAGAAGAAGAAGAAGAAGAAGAAGAAGAAGAAAAAGAAGAAGATCGAAGAAGTATCAACCATACGATGAAGTACGCCCTCTTTTGGCAAAGGCATTATATGCATAGAGCTCCAAGTCAAGGGCCTACCATCCAACCCCTCCCTCCCCAACACACGATACAACGTGTTAAATCCACTTTTGATGGAAAGAAGAAAAACCTTTATTTCACGTGTTTCAAAGTGTTTTCAAGCAATGACCTTGTGTCACATAATAGCACTCCGTAATAGGATGACGAAAATGTGCCTTTGAAAAAATAATACATACAATTTCTATAGCGCCGTTCTCCACTTTGATTAAATGCTCAAGGCGCTTTACAATTGTACATCAAAGCAACAGATTGAAAATACAAGTACATCACAGTAATAGAAGAAGATGAAGAAGCAGAAAAAAAGAGACATGAAAGTTTGTCTTCAAAAGACACTGGTCTTCAAAATGCACTGCTAAACAGATAGGATTTTAAATTACTCCTGAAAGATGTTATAGAGCTTGAGTCTTTCAGCTCACGAGGAAGTGAATTCCACAGTGTTGGTCCAGCGTGAGCGAAAGCTCGTTCCCCCCAAGATTTCCTAGAAAACGGAATATGTAAGAGACCTGAAGTTGAGGATCGAAGAGTTCGTGAAGGCTGGTATTGACGAAACAAACAAACATTGCAATCAGGAGCTGTTCCCTCAATAACATGATAAACCAAAAGAAGTATCTTAAACCGAATACGAAATGTAGGCCCTACTATCTGTCTCCATGATTTTTAAAGAATTGATTTTTTTTTTTTTGGTTTTATTTTGTGGATTTAGCACCTTTTGGAACCAAACTTTTAGCATGGGGATGTACAAAATGCATTTGTTGTTTTAGCTAAGTTTTTGTCATTTTGTATATTTTTCTGGGATGACACTTGTTATCTCTACACATTGTCCTCCTATTTCCTCCATCTCTCTGAACTTCTTTTTTTTTTTTCCCACAGCAAATAATCATGCAATATTTGGGTCATCTGGAAAGTTACACAGGCAGGGAAGCTAGCCAACCTGGCATTACTCTGGGGTCACTAAGCGGGTAAAGCATACACACTGGTTTCTGACTGAGCCCTCCTGGATTTAGCGCCTTTTGGTCCAAAAAACTCACTTTTCAGTGCCTGATTTCTCTATTTTCTCACAAGAATTTCAATACATGTACTAAGAAGAGGTAATTGTGTGCAACTGCTAAAGATGAACAGATTTCTGCCCCCCCCCAAAAAAAAAATAAAAAATTCATGAACAATGAATTTAGCACCTTTTGGAAAGAAACTCTTCTCTCTCTATATATATATATATACACACACACACACACACACACATTCTATATGTATATACATGTATATATATATATATATATATATATATATATATATATATACATGTATAGAGTATATGCAAGAAAATTCACACACACACACACACACACATACACACACACAACCTCATTCATTTATTTACTTCATGTATAACTTGTGAAACATTTCTCACACTGCAGAAATGAAAGGCAAGCATCATAATGATCAATTCACTCACATGTTTTTTTAATACATAATTATGAAGCAATGCCGCAAGGGCGGCCTTTTTTTTTTCCTTTCCCCTTCCTTTGTCTCTCCAAGTATCATGTAAGGTATAATACGAATCCTTGGTAAATTACATTATAATTGGTAGGAAAGTAATACATTCTCCTTCATATACAATTGAGATGACTCTGCCTTAGTCTTATTACATATCTCCTCGCACTCTGATGCAGTCTGAATTGACTCTGCGGACACGTAGCGTTCGCCTCTTCCTCCCGCGAGTTTGCCGAATTTGTTTTCGCATCCCATCCAGGTGCAACAAAGCGAGAGCGCGGCTAAACACGCATCGAATAGAGCATGGTCTAATCAAAGAATACCATATTCTGTTACTAGTCTACGTCTTACATGGATAAAAAGAAAAAGCACATGGAAAACGAGACAAACAATGGAGGGTAGGCCATGCAGTGTTACAGTCAACATACCAGTTCTTATACTCTTCTGCACGTTTTGCTCAATATACCAAAACACACAAAAATATTCACTTAATTATTCAGCTTTGATATTTGCCGCATGTACACTGTATCAGACGTAATATTTGTTACCATTTTTTCTTCTTCTTTTTTTCCTCCTAGAAAGCCACTTTGATGACAAAATTATAGTAATCTTCACTTGCCATGACATACCTGCTCATGTTTTGCATGTGCTTACCTCGAGCTAAAGAAGTTCAATTCATTCAGTTTTTAAGTTTACACAAAATATGAAATATCAAACAGGAATAAAATATCAGAAAGAAAAATAGTCGATACCAAAGCAACAAAACATTGCCCAGCCTGTATATACTATGACAGATCACTTATTATGACCCTTGACAACTTGCAAACTTTCCTCATAAACAGGAAATTTGATAATGAAAAAACAAACAATCCTACCTTTAAAATGTTATGTTATATGTAGCCACAGGTACTCAAATGCACAAACAAAAGGATATGGAAGAATAAAGTAATGAAGATCCCAGTCTTTAAAGATACCTGTAGTTTTCCATTTGCAAAATTTGACTTCAAAGCAAGTAATTCTTTAAGGAAATGCTCTAACTTAAACTCTTGAGTTGTGCCACAAGAGAGTGGAAAGTTTCTGAATATGTTGGGGGAAAAAAAGAATGAAAGAAAGAAAATCTAGGTTGGCAAATGCTCTGTGTTAACTTTCATACTCAAATCACAAAAAAAAAAAAAAACAGTTTATGCACAATGTATCTGAAGTAGCTAGTTTAACATTTAGATCTGAGTTGCTGAGTAAAATCATGAGGTACACAATTTGACGGTCACCCATAGCCGTTCACCAGTACAGCCAAACATTGCAATTCTGATAAGGACTGTTGGCCAGTAGCCTTTCATAAATTACCCTTCCTTTTCTCTCATTTTTGGTTCTTGTCACTTTTTCACAAATTTCAGACAAAAGAATGCTCGATTATTCAGTACAGTCTAACTAGCCAGGTCATACAAGTTAGTAGCACGAAGTGAAGATCCAGAAAATGTACATCCCATCTATATGTCTTATTGCATTGTCTACTGGGGAACAGCACATAATATGTAAATTGAAAGACATTTATTACATAGGTTTGCATCCACAAATTTTTGTGACTCTACATATTGATGGCCACTTTTAAATGCTTCCGTTCGTTCATGAAAAAAAAAAAAGGTATTAAGTGAAATAAATTGCATGTATGGGATCCTGCCTCCATACCCGGACAGGCAAGACACTGAAATCATTGATATCAATGGTATGTCCATTAATACCTTCTGATGTATTGAGAAATACACAGGAATAACAATAAAAAAATAAAAAAAAATGATTTGCTAGAATAGGGAGATTATACGCATCAGTATTAATTCAGGAATTATACACCATGAAAATTTAACACAGCTGGTAAAGACGCAGTTGATGACAACCAAGGCCCCCCCCCCCCAAAAAAAAAAAATGTTTTGCTCACAATATCTCTAGCACAATGAAGACAAATGCTGATGTTCGACGCGCAGCAGCATCTGACACGTGGGTCTATCATAACGTACACCGTTGATCGTGAAATATCTTATTTTTAGAGCGCAATGGCATTAACAAAACTATGCATTGTACAGCATTATCTGGTTTTAACGTAAACACATTGAAAGCATTCGCTATCTTCGGCTGAAACATGACCAAATGATTAGGCAGCCACTGAAAAAGAGTGTTGACTTGGTATTAGTGTGCTTGGCAAGATTTGGTCCTTGACAAAATTTTTTACTTGGTATCAAGAAAGCAAATTTGTCAATTGATGGCCTTTCTTTTTTTTTCATCAAAAATGCAGCAAAGCAATGTGAGTATTTGTGGTGCAATCTAATGAAAAGTGACTCCTGGTTTAATAGGAAAGAACACATAAGAGCACTGAACATGGCAGGATTTTTTTCTGATGTCTTTCTGAAAGACAGATTGAAAAAAAATGCCTTGCACTGACACCAGTATCATGGGAAAAAGAGACAGTCAATAATCTGACGTTTCTTGAAATTTCTACACAAATTGAGGATGTTAAATCTCAATAGTGACAGAATGGTTTTCTGGTGCAGTCTTTTCAAGAAAGCGTATGAAGTTTTCCAACACCATCATGTCAAATTACTAATGAATATGAAGGCTTTAAACAGTTTTTCTGAATTGGAACCCCTAGGCATAAGAGATGATACACTTGATCAAACAATAAATCAGCCCAGGCACGTTGCGGGATGTTGTGACTCCTGCCAGATGAGCAAGTTCAGAGTCCAATTCTCATCTGAGATATTCATTTCAAGAGAAGAGAAAACAAGTGACATCAAAGCACAATTTGGAAGAGTTTACTATGACAATTTTCGTAATTTATCTCGAGTGACAGACAGAGAGATAGATAAAAAGAGAGAAAAAGAGAAATATAAAGATATATGGGTGGTGGGGCAGGGGTGGGGGGGGGAATTGGTGGTTTGCCCTTAGAATCTGTATGGGAAACATTACCATTAATCTTTGCTTCTCCATTTGGCAGGCTACACCTGCACTTTGTTTATCCACATGCAGCAAAGCTGGTGGAAAAGAAACTTGGCATGGGGTTAGTCTGTTTTTATTTTCTTTTCTTGTTGTTGAAAATGATTAATTACTATGATTTTATGTCCAAGTTGTCAAAACTGGTATTGTGCACCACTTCCATATCTCCTGTAATTACCCAGTAATCTTCTTTCGCACATTTAAGCAATGATAAAGTTTCATTCAGCATCAACTGTTTTCTTGTTGCGAGATATTTCAAAAGAGCAGCACATGCATTTTTATGTCTTTCCTAGAGTCAGATGGACTTATATAAGAAAGGTGGTTGAAAAGTGCATTCATCTTGAATTGTTTTTTTCTTCTCCCCAATGACAGAATAACTTGAGTTTGCCAATTTCCTCTTCGATAGGATTAATTCTATGACCCCCATGATGTCTCGATATAAATGCAACATGCTTTGTGCAACTCGGCGCAGTATATGTCAACTTTAATAATTATGATATTCTACTTGCATGTTATGTGCTTATGACAGCGTCTTACTTATATATAATCGACAGTGATAGTGGTGATAGTGATTTGTCTTCTTTTTTTTTTGGGGGGGGGGGGAAGGGAAGGGGATGGAGGGAGATAACCATAAGCATTATTTAATGGGATGAGGAAATGAAAATGCCTAGAAGCAAGAAAATGATTTTTATAGCATCTCATAAGTCTTCTCATTGACACTGGTTACAATCAATAATCGTCAAACATATCATACTTCAATTTCATCAGAATATGTACAATCTTTCATTTTTTTTTTTTTCCATACAAAGTCATCATGAAAACATTATTATGCAGATGAACATGAACAGCAAAACACGACCGATGCCGAATCATCGGTTTTGTCGCGACGATGAAATCACAATGGAAACACGTATTCATAATGCTGAGAAAGAAACGACGCACAAAAAAAAAAAAAAACTAACAAAAAATCAAAACTGGTTACAGATATACAAATTCTCAGTCGTCGATGAAATGTACGAAAGAACTTATCAGATCACATTCATGAAGTTATAATGTGAATTCAATGTCCAATAATTATGCCACTATGAGCAATTTAATGTGTAAATACATCTTCACTGCTACTACACTGGATTCTGAAAAAAAAGAAAAAACAACAAACAAACAAAAAAACTCTACATGAGGCTAGTGTTAGTGTTCATATGAACACACATTCTTTCCTGCGACATAATCATAAATTATACCGATTTGTCAGTCATCAATGGCAGCCACCATGCTCCATAGAGTCTTACAACAAAATACATATAGCAATAGTTCGAAAAATATTACCCCTCGTAATTTCACTTCTTCACTGATACTACGCACACGACAATACATTTTTTTTTTTTTTCATTTAAAGAAAATCTCTTCCTTCTTTTGGCAAACTTTTGGTCGGGCACAAAAATCGTGATAAGAAAAATAATTCTCGAAGCCAGTTGAACGTGAAAACCGGCAAAGTTTAATCAACACACTGAGATCACGAGAGGGATTTTCAATTTTTCGAATCTAATGAGGGACTCCCTTTTCCATTTCTCTCTTATCATGTGCGAGTAAATACTGTATACGCCGAATATTTCGCAAGGTTTTTATTTTCGCGAATTTAGTGAGTCAGGTGCTATTCGCGAAATTTAAGACACGCGAAAATATTGACTCTGATCCCAATGTGACTGTGACGTATGAGTGTACACTTATCAGTTCAGTACAGGACTTTAACCACTCGCGAAATCGTCGGGAAGTCCTGATTCGCGAAAATTTAGACTCGCGAAATATATGGCGTATACAGTATCCCATTCTTTGCACACGCATTCCCAGGGTCGAGAGATGCCTCGTTGTCACGACAAAGCTACCATATATTCCGTGGACGGTTACTGATGAGAAATCTCTAACTGTGAAAAACATCCACACTCACAAACTTGATGGAAAAGTTGGTATCCCTAAAGGTTACCATGGTTATTCGCTGCTCCCTCTCTTGATGAATCCGACATTTACAAAACATGATCTCGCAAATTTGTGCTGGTATTGACCGATTCGGGTTCGTTGAGGGCAGCAGACGTTTTATGGCACTGGGCGCAGCCATGAGCTCAAATTGCGGTGTCTCAGTCGACCCCCCCTGCTCTCCCCCACCCCAAGGGCAACATGTTTATCGCGCACTTGTAACAAAGGTTCGCGCACTAAGCAAGCATTCGCGCACTCAGTACGAGACGCTCATTGGTTAAAACAACCATGCATCAGTTTTTCATTCTGCGCGCGTGCTAATGTAGGGAGAGGGGTGGGGAGTGGGAAGGGGGGGGGGGTCGGCTGAGACACCGCAGTAATGGCGCTGCCCATGCCAAAAATACACATAGCGCGTCACAGAATCGGTCAATATGGACAGTGTAGCCAATGATAGGTGCTGAGAGTAATTGACAGTTAAATGGAAAAGGAACTGAGCAAGGTAGAGCTACCCTTGGGTGAAAGAGCGTACCTCTCCTAGGTCAGATTACCTTCTGGGAGGGATTTCAATGTACTTGCGCTTGTACGCAGAAATGGGAAACCTGAAGATTTGTTGGAATACTGTGTGCATTGATGTTCGACACAAGGGCCGGTTGCTGTTGTGTCAATTTTGCAAGAAACGGGGGAAGAGTGTGAGATGAGGGTAGCTAGACACACCCATGTTTCGCATCCAGTGGATGCCTGCTTACAGATCCTCTACCTTTGATGGTAACGGACTTATTTCTGATCTTTAACGTCTTGCAAAAAAGGGGTTACAAAATAAAGGCCATGATCACAACCGTAATCTCAATAGCTACCTCATGGTCATAAAATATACAACATCAGTTGAATTTTTTACAACAGCACTGTTGGCACCTGATCAATCTCAATACCGGGCTCACCTAACGGGAAATCAAAACGTGACATGACTATGCAAGTCCAAAACCAAAAGACTTGCTCGGAAAAAGTGGAGCCCATGATCTCTAGATATATATATAATCAATATGTAAAGAAAATATGAAGAGTTCCAATATAATATGCTCTATACAGAATGACTTGGCATTTTTTTTTTTTTTCACTCTCTCGCTCTCTCTAATCGTGGCATCCTATCGCCAGCATTGCGAGGATCAAGTCACATGCAAAAAATTTTCGCCAGAAAGTCAATGAAGTGTCTTCGGATCCTCCTACTCCTGGCGTGGTACTCTCGGTTCCTTCGACCACGTTTCCACACTGCATAGATGTGAAAGTTCCCAAACCTGTGTCGTCTTCCAAATGATAAAAAGCAATATATGCAGAAGGGCAGCAGGTACACATGTACACTGGACGCAAATTCTTTTCCTCTTTTTTTTTTTCTTTTCTTTCAAATTCACATTTTCTACTCTAACAGATTGCTTGATAAACATTTTCAGGCTATTCAAAGTGCTCTGCGGCATATACGGAGGTGATTATTCTCAGATCGTATCGTCGACAACAAAATTTTCAATGAATCACTTCTTGTGTACGATGGATTTTTGCAACTTCTGACTTTAAAGTTTTTCAAAAAAAAGAAAAGAAAAGATGAAGCAGCTTCATAAACATGTACAAGAAGGCCATCATTGAGCTGAATCAGGAGTAGAAAGGTAACAATGCTTCGTCGATTGCTTCACAGAATGGACACTTTGGCGACGTGACAAGGACGACGGTATGGGTAAAGGAGTCTGTGCAGTGGAATCCAGTGGTTGATAGAAGTGTTACAACCGGTACAATGCCGGCCAGTTCGAGCCTGGTGGGCTGAGGGAGAACCCTCGGCTTGGCACTGGGGAGTGTGGGATGAAGCGAGATGAGAGGAGGGAATGGATGGAGGAGCACGGGCGGGGCGGGGCCGGGCCTAGTAGACCCAGCTGACCGGCACCCACTGCGGGGTGGTGCAGATCTCCTCCATGGCGTTCTCCAGCGTGCGTATTGTGTCGTCGATGTCGTTGTTGACGATGGTGAGGTCGAAGAAGTGGCCGTAGGCCTGCCGCAGCAGCTCCGACTCCTTGGCCAGCCGCTCTAGGCTGCTATCCTGCGGATTTGAAATGGGGCGAGGCAAAAAGGGACGGGGGGAAAGGGGGTGGAGGAGGGTGAGAAAGTAAGAGTGAGTGAGTGAAAAGGAGAGAGGGGGGGGGGGGGGGGGGAGAGAGAAAACTATGTGTCAAGAAAATGTGTTTCTGTTCTGTGGTACTCCCAAACACTTAATCTTAAGAAAATGACTCTCCCAAGGGATCACAACCATTTAATTCTTCCTCTTCCTGTGTGGGGCACAAAAATTCATCCAGAGGTACATGTGTACTACCAAAAAATTGCTGCTTAAACTGTGGGAATTCAAATGCCAGCACCAGTAGTTTCTTTAACCCTAAAGGGGCCGGGCTTTTTTGGCTATGCTCAGACCGGGGGGGGGGGGGGGGGGGGGAAACAGTGCTCCCCCCCCCCCCCCCCCCCCCCCGAGATCTCGGCCATCGGTGGTGCGATCGCGATGAAATTTTGCATGCGTGAGACCCGCGTCATAATCTACAAGATTGTGTTATAAGATTTTTTGAAACAATCAATTTCTAATTTTAATTAATTAATTATGCAAATTAAGCTCAAGGTGATATTTTAGCTTAATTAAAAGCATTGAGAGTCTAATTTTTGATCTGTAAATCTGTTTTAGCATATTCAACAATTGTACATCACAAAAACTTCCAAAACTCCTTTCAATTCTTATGTATTTTATTGTTTTCAGAATTTCTTATGTATTTCTTTGTTTTTCAACTTTTGTTTTTTCTTTGTTTTTTCATTGGAAATTGTCACTGACCACTTTTCTACCATAATTAGCACAAAATTAATCAATGAAAGTGATTAATTGTAAAAATAATCAGGTTTTTATGCCTTTCATGACAGAGCACTGTTTTCCATAGGAAATGTACACAAAATCACAAAATTGTGCCCGTTTTGGAGCGACATTCCGTTACAAAAATGGGCGTGGCTTCGCAAAAGTATGCGCGGACGTTGCAAATTTGGTCTCAAAAGTTGCCCGAGACTTGAACGAAGAAAGTCAAGAAGCCTCGCGATGAGGCCTTCTCGCGTTACAGAATTATAGCGCGAAACGTCAAGGGGGGGGCGGATTCCGCCCCCCCCCCCCCGGCCCTTTTAGGGTTAATCCTAAGGAAAAAAACAACCCAAATCAACATATTTTCACTTTTCTTGAATAATAAAAAAGCACTGGACTTGCATCTTTCAGAAGGCGGGCAGGGGGGGGGGGGATAATATTACCCTTAACATACAATGTACATATACGTTAGTAACAGGTCGAGGGAATGTGTACTTTTTTTTCAAAATATGAAAGTTTGTGGACTTCTCTTTATATTTTCCTTATATCGTTCTACACATGTGACATCATGAACTGCAATATTTTTTTCATCCAGCAGTGAATGCACAGAAGCTTAAAAATTCGTAACTTTTGAAAAGATTGTCCAATTTTCCTCAAACTTTCACTGATGCATTCTACTGATATTGCTGTGTTCACCCAGTCCATATCTATATTGCGGTGAACTTGCCCTTGACATAGTAGTTTGAGGTTGCAAAGGAGGCTAATAGAATGGGGAGCGGGGTACTTACATGTACGTCATTCATTCCCGTCAGAGTTGGAGCAGCGATGAAGACAACGAATGGAGCAAACTCTGCACACCTCAACACCTTCAGGGCCTGTGGCAACATCCAACAGATATCACACACAGAAACATAGAAATAAAGACATAAAGATAGATAGATAGAAAGATAGAAAGAAAGAAAGAAAGAAAAAAAGAAAGAAAGAAAGAAAGAAATTAATTCAGTGCTCTGAAATGAGTATACACATTCATAATTAGAAAGGTTGTTAGTTATAATGACCCCCCCCCCCAAAAAAAGAAAAAAAAAAAGATCCTTACGATTTCTCAGAATAAGTTTTTAGGTCAAGACCCATCCACAATTCAGAGGAATGACTTAACACATTTCCACATAAGCCTCACCCATGCAATACATTTCTTCATCGTTCCTTGCTTGGTTGTTAACATGCAGTGAAAGTACAAAAGGATAAAACCAAAGACACAGATCATGAAACGAGTGTGACTCCATATGATATTAAGATAACGCCACGCTTCAGTCTGGCCATCTATCTATCTATCTACCTATCTACCTACATATGTATACAATGTATATCTATCTGTCTATCTATCTATCTGTCTGTCTGTCTGTCTGACTGCCTATCTGTCTGTTTGTCTGTCTATCTATCTATCTATCTGTCTATCTATCTGTTTCATATCACATAGAAATTTTATGCACCTTATCTTTGTCTTTACCTGCTTACATGCTCTCCTCACTTCATACTAGCTGAGGGAACAACGGATTGAAGTACTTTTGGCCATCGAAACAAAACTTTGATAAACATGTAGCCTTAGGGAATGGATAGCCAGGCTGTCTGATGAGCAAAGCCTGATGGAAACTTTTCCCAATCTTCTCATGCCAACTCTTTGAGAAGAGTCTGCTGGCACAAAAGATACAGAGCGTCTCGCTACATGTATCATGTATGCGATAGAATCGGGGGGGGGGGGGGGGGGATTTCTTACCGCTGTCGAAGTGACTAACAACCCACCGTCTGATTTCCCCAGAGTACTTCCCAAAATATTCCAGCACCTGAGTCATGATCCCTACCTTCATGTATTTGAATGTGTGTTATAAACTGTCATGATCTAGCAAAAACATACAGGACAAAATCCCTTAGTCCCGTACCTGTGGTTCCACGTCAAGGATGGCAATAAGACTCCTGTTGTGGATCTCCCTGATGGTGTCCAGCTTGGTGCCGTACATGGCGTCTTCATGGGTGCCGTATTCCAGATACTTGTTGTTGGCGATGTCGTTCATCATCTCCTCGTGCGAGACAAAGAAGTAGTTCTTGCCGTTCTCCTCGTCTGATTTACATCGCCTCGTTGTGTCTGGAGATAATCAATGGGACACATGAATTTATTCAAACAAATAGACATATACAGTGCATTCCGTTATAACAAACAAGTTTATAATGAAATCTTATTCACAATGAAGGAAAAACTCAGGTTCCAAAATAATCATCAATATACCTTTATATATTTTATCTGTTTGGCTATAACAAAATTTTGATATAACGAAAGAAAACTGCTGATACTACAAACTTTGTTATAACAGGAGTCATCTGTGCAATACTTGCAGGGGGTGGGGAATCCCAGGATTTCATATCAAACAGCTAGTTTACATCATCTGCGCAAAAAAGCCTCAAGAGATGCTTTCAGTTAAGCTTCCAAATATGACTACTAGCGATTATGCTCTTTTCTTGCACATTTGGAAGTACATAACATCTGCATCAAAACGTGATAATGATGCAACTGAAATTATCTTCCACATATCAATGAGCATTAAAAAAAAAAAGAAAAATAGCTATTCTTGGAGTATAACAGTGTTCTTCTTTCATTTCTTTTTTCTTCAACAGCTGAACATTCAAAAAATGCCTCTTAAAACACATCAGATATGAAAATGATCATACCATTACCAACTATAAACACGTATTACAATTGCTAGTGTTTATGAAGTTGTAAATATTATTCATTCATTTCATTTTCTATTTTTCGTAAATTAACTCTACAATGCCACGGGTACAAAGTTTGTATTATACTTGTAATTTTAATTGTTTGAATTAATTCAAATGAAAACGGTAACAACTACTTATTGCAAAACAGGACAAATCCTTGATCTCCTGAAAAAAAAAAAAAGTACTATGAATGTAAATGGTCACTCACGTGGGATTGGATATGCATATTTATTGGGGTGACTTGTGATTAGCGTGTTCTTTATATGCCTCCGGCCCACGCCATGAGCACCTGTGTGGTAGAAAGAAAACAAAATGACAGAACCTGATGACACGACACTCATTGCATGGGTTTCTTTGTTGAGGCCATAGCATTATGTGTCTGTGGTTGTTGGTTGTTGTTGGTTGTTGGTTGTTGTTGTTGTTGTTGTTGTTGTTGTTATTGTTATTGTTGTTGTTGTTGAATAGTTGTGGAAGGAAAAGGAAATAACGAAGGGAACAAAAGGAATGAAATTGCTTTCTTCATCTCCATCTTCCCATCAGGCCTGCTGAGTGACGATTGCATCTCAACAAATTTCACACAGGGACACCAAAAGACGATTAACAAACGATTCATTTCACTCTCAGCATTCACATCTCCTGTCCCGCATCAGAAGAAGACATATGCAAACGTTTACATCCCACTGTATTAGACCTCTGCACAATAGTTCTGTAATGGCGTACTTTGCTTAAAATAAATGTGTATATCATCTCACAAAATGAGACAAGTGTGACTAATCTATCAACTCACTAAGAGCTCAAAGAAAGCTTATAACTGTCATATGAAGAATATCCAGTGATTTTACTTTTCAAAAAGAAAACACACACACACATACACACACACACACACACACACAATTAACACGTACAAAGCATCATGTTAAAGGGATCATATAGTTTTGGTTGAGACCTAATTTCAGGTTTCTAACATTTTTTTGTGAGATAATGAGAAACCTCTTATGAAATATGAAAGAGCATGTAATTCTTAGAGGAATTCAACTTTTATTTGATGAAAATTGGTTTTGAAATGGCTGAGATATCCAAAAAAGAGCGATTCTAATAAAGTGTGGGACCCGCACTTTATTACGATAGCTTTGTTTTACTTTGTTTTTTGGTGCTTCAGTCATTCCAAACCCGATTTTCATCAAATAAACTTTGAATTCCTCTTAAAATGGTATGCTCTGTACTATATCATAAGTGTTTTCTTGGTACCTCGCAATAAGTTAAAAGCCCAATTCTCATCTCCACCAATACTGTACCATCCCTTTAAAGGTCAATAAAAGATACTATGATGAATGACTGGACCGGTCAGCCCAAAACTTACCTAAAAGAACCAACGTTTTCCTCATGAAGGCAGGCAGTCTGACCACCTCTTCGTATGTGACAAGATCCAGCTGGTCAAACACTGTTAGAAGATGGAAGAGTACAATATTTGGAAGACCTTTAATGCACTTATTCTCACTCATGATAATAAACAACTGTACTCTCTGACACCTAATGATATCTAAAACAGAAAGCGTCACTTAAAAATAGAGGTCATTCACCCTTTATGTGCCCACATACTTAGCTGTAACTTGCCATGATTTTTCATCAGTATTAAAGCCACTGTTTACAAAAACATGTTTGAGTTATCACATTTGATGCATATGTGTAGGGCAGTTGTATCACAAACATCCTGCTGTATAAAAAATTTGCAATAAAGCCCGTAAATATAAGGACATATCCCTCACTGTCGATGGTTTACTCTAGAAATAATTTTGATAAAGCTATCATTCAAATTTTGCATATTTAACAATACTTAACATTGATTATACTGATAAACATTTTTACATTGTTTTTTTTTTCTTTTTCCCTAACTCACATTTAGAATTATTTTGAAGCACTAAAGCTTGTTTTTTGTTTTTTGTTTTCTATCTGCACATGATAAATAGTGACTACTGGTATAAGCTAATTCTTCCAAACTTGACCTCATTCTAAGTTAGCCAACCCACTTGGTTGTAACAACGTGTGTTAGTCCAACAGGAAGGCCATGGTGACGCGAAAGGGATTACGGGGATTCGGTTAATCTCTATTCGTCGGCAATTAGTTTAGAGACATCCACGCCTATTGGCAAAGAGAGCGCTCCAGCGGATGAGCCAATTGGCGAACAAAGGACTGCGACGTTATTTCATCGGGTTGCTTGTATTTACGACACAGCACCGTACCTCATCTGTACCTTTAACTCTATGTGTGTAAAGGTGTAAACCCCACGTGTGCCACATTTTTCTGAGACCGAAACGCACAAGCTCGTTTGGAAAACATTCTGCTTTTCAAAGTCATGTAATTTTTCATCGAATCTTTAGTACCGGACATGCAATTAGCAAAATTGGAGAAAAATTTCCAGATGTTGCTGTGATGTAAATTTTAAGACAAAGCTATGATTATTTGTCTTGCAAATGGCCAGCAACCATGTTATTGTCCTGGTCTGGGGAGGCAGGACTTTTGCCGACACAACTGTGATAGAATTAGAATTCACTCCAAAATCTCCTGTAGAACACTGCTATTCAATCACAAGGCAATGCAAGCTGCAATGCACATGTGTGAGGTATGGAATTGTGAGCAAAGCGTTCATTGTACTGCGGCATTTGGCAATTTATCAGCCGATTTAGGCAGGTTTGTGCGTTTGAGCAAATATGTGAACTTGGCACACACTGACGACCGAGTTGAGTGTGCAAACGTGGCACATAAAGAGTAAATACATGAGACGGCATATGTCACTGCTATCTATTGGTTTGCTCACCTGCGTTATGTTTTGCCAGATACTTGTCTCTGTATTGCTTCTTTCTCCTCCCGAACCAAGTACACGAGGCCTGCTGCTCTTTCTTGGCTCGCTCGATGGCTAGACAGGCCACTCTCCTACAAAGTGAACAATAAAATAGAGAGAGCTGTAAGTTAGATAGCATGATAAAATAGAGGAAAACATACTGGAGCAATGATGCGAATGGGAGCAAAATAAAATTAGTAGCACATGGAAAATGTATGTGCTAAATTAGAAGTATGTGTAAACGAAATATGTACATCACAAGGATGATCTGAAAATCATATGTAATAACACTTTAACAAGCACACAAGGTTGCCAAGACAACATTTATAGCAGAATCTTCTGGTTTTCTGCAAGAGAAAGTTAACACTATGCACTATTCTTTCCATCTATGAATCTGTTAGTTCTGCTGAGCTTGTTAGTGCTTCATAGACTAAAAATTCAGTTGTACCTTCCATTCAACATGAGAACATAAAAGAGAGGACCTTTGAGAAACTTTCACTAATTTTTGTCCTCCTTTACAGTTTTCATGCATGAAAACATTGTAAAGAAATACCATGTGAGGAAAAAAGTCAGCTTGTAAAAAAAAGTAAATAGCAGACACATCTTGGAAATAACTTATTAGCAAAGACATGGCTTTTAGCTAAAATATTTTGTTTATTTCCTTGTTATTGACACAATCAGAAAAATGATAATCGACAAGATTACGTGTTACCCTCAAAGTTGGCCTTGTTTCTCTTTAAAAAATATTCTCATCAATGAAATTATGGAAAAAACAAAACAAAAACAAGAGCAGAGCAGCAATTTCTGACAGTGGAACTCCTTGCCCCAAGGTGCCATCAGCTCACCCTTCAGTCAACATCTTTCGGGAGAAAATAAAAGATGTTGACTTTGGTGGCTAGTCATTTATCCAAGCATGAGACTTTTTAATTTTGCACACAGACCATAAATATTATCAGTCAGACTGTCTGTATTAATGACAGCCTTTTAGCAATTGTTCGAGTATACTCCAAGGAGGTTCTGCACAGTACTGGAAGAAGAAACATGTGAGGAGAGGACAAGGTGGTACGTTGTGGGGATGTATTCAAAACTGACCATTCCTGGAGCTCCGGTGAGGGGATGAGGCCGGCGGTGCCGTTGAGGGGTTCCCCTTCCTTGCGGGCCTGCCACCAATTGTGGTCGTCTTTGCTGATGATCTGCAGGGTGTCGCCACAGTGGAAGCTCAGCCCGGCCTGCTGGCAGGGGATGAGATCGTCCTGACCCGGGTCGTAGTCAAACTGGGCCCTGACGTAGATCTGCGCAATACATGAAAGAGATACACAAATTAAGAAACATATATATCTGTTTTTTTTTCTGGACGTTGTATGTGCATGGTCACAGTCAAACAGCACCTAACCATAGATCAGGATAGAGAAAGACAGAAAATGTAGAGAGATATGCAAAAAAAGACCAACGGCTCTCGTGTGTCCTGAATATCGCTGTTCACTTTCCATGCATTCTTGCAGACTATTACCCAGGAAGAACATGGGAGTTGGGGAGTAGGGCTGCATGGTATCCATTCGTACAAATATACATTCTATTACTCAACAACCAAGTTTGGCGAAAAAAAAACAACAACAAAAAACTGACCATGTGTTTCCAAGAAGAAGATGAAAATTTCATAATGGAGCATTAATTTGGTCTGGCACCCCAAAAACAGCCTTGAACAAACTTGAAACTTGAAAATTTATATTTTCTATAGAATCCAAATTTTTATACCTTGATTTAATCATGCTTCCATGGTGACAAGGTGCAAAAACACCTGAACACCATCACAAAGAGTCAACGTATTACTAAAAATCATACGTACATTTGAAATAGTATTAGAATACTCTTGTGGAAATCATTTCAGTATTACAAAGGCTGCAATTGTCTATCTTTAATAACTTGCTGAATGGTGGGACATCCCGCATTGGTTGAGTCCTGTTATTTCCCGTCTGTCTTACCTCACATGGTTGTGGTGCGCTGCGGTAGCTAGGGACAATCTTAAAGGTGATGCTCCCCTTCAGTTCCCTCAGCATCTTCTGCAGCTGGTCGACGGTCTGGTTAGCCACTGACACGTTGTTGATCTCGCGAATCTCGTCCCCGACATGGAGCGTGGCCTGGCGGTGTATCATTCCCCCGTGCATGATGCGCGCGACGATGCAGCGTCTTTCTTCGTTCATTTTCAGCGTGATGCCCTAGCAGGGGAATAAGATCGTCCATCAGTTATACTGTCTCCAGAATTATTTTATAGGCCCTGAGGCCAGGTTTTCAGGTAGTATCAAAAAAAAAAAAAAAAAAATCTAAGTCCTGATTTCATGATCATATTCAAGAACATAATTATAATATGACAAGTGCACTAAAGGGTTTGACAAAGGGATCTTGCTCTATGACACACTGTTAATCCTTAATACTTGAATCTGTGCAGAAAATTATCAAGCTTCCTTGTTGCCAGTCCAAACAATTAAGAACACGAGATTTTCTGATCCAGCAGGTTAGACTACAGATACCATGCTAGTTTCTCTTTTTATTCAATGAACAGGGAAAATCTACTCAGGCCTTTCTTGTGGACACCTATCACACAACCTTATTTCAAATGTTTAATGAGTATTTTGGAAGTGTGCTACACATTTTTTACAGTTTGACATCCGGGGCATTACTAGTATCATGATGACAACTTTTCAGACCACCATTAATTTGATAATCACTGGAAATAATATAAGAATTGCCCCTTTATCTGCTATTAACCTGTTGAGGACAAGTCCCAAGTATTATGTACTCGGGCAGTTGTCTATGGGAAATGTGTGTTGTAGCAAAATCAGTCCGCCCTCAATGGATTACAAGGTCATGAAGGTCACTTTTTCTATACAAGAACCTGCAATAGGTGCAGTAGACTTCCTTTAGCCCCAAACAAATCTGGGTCACATGAAGGGCTATGGGTAATGCTCCTGTTCCGTGACCAAATTGGGATGAAAACAGCACCTTGCATATAAGATACATGGGTGCTTGACAAAGACCATCATGTCAAACCCTGTGGTGCCCTATGATGGACATCATTAACTTAAGTTGCAACTAACCCTTTAGGAGCCCTTCAAACAATCATCTCACTTACGTCCAAAGGTGATGACTGTATGAGATGACGACCCAAATTTATTGTGTTTCATCCCTTATCAGCCCTGATCCAAGGCTAGCGTGGGTTTATCACATGTACCTGCCACGTAATTCTGTGATCTCTATCTACCGGCACATGGATGATTCCTGCCAAATCTGATAAAATGAACTCTGAAGATAATGATGAAATGGTTACGGCATCATCCTGATCTGCCAAGAGTTTGTCTCAACTGACAGAGTACGACACAAAGACCCACTGCAGTGTAATACTTCCAAGATATTTCCATTATCAAACAATGGGCCATTCTTGCCACTGCCATGAATAACTTTATATTCTTCAACTCAAGAGGGATTCTAGAAACTATGAGACATGGCTGCACTTCTTCTGGAATGGAAAAAAAATCTTTGGAAAGTTCCCATTCTGGAATGGGAACTTTGAAAGTCCACAGTTTGGGGCCTTGTGGGTCCCCACTTTAGGCCCCACAGGTTTGTTTTGCTTTTGTTTTTTTCAAACCATGGAAACAACTTTGCATTCCCTCCTCAGCCACAAGAAGTAACAAAAATAATCAGTTTTATTGCTGGACCCCTTCTAAATGTGGTACTTCTTCCCTCCTCTGTGGACTAATGGGTTACCATTGCCACCATCATGAAAAACTCTTGACCCCTACAGAGCATGAAGATATGACTCAGCTGTATTACTTCTGAATCAGGTGAAGATCTCTGGCATTTACAGTTTTGGACCCTTCTTTCTTTTTTGACATATATGCCACCTGTACCACATCCTTTAATATATACTTACACTTTTGTATGCACCTTATATTCTTAACTCATAGCAATGATTCTTGCCATTACTCAATGGTTAAAATCTGACCACGAGTTTGAAGAAGCTGAACTTGCAGGTAGTTTATAACATCACATACACATCATCATGACAAGACAATGGACAAAGTGCCACTGCAGGCAGCTCACTTATAGGCCCTTGGTTCAGGTTTGGTGAAAAAAGGAGGCATGAAAAGTGAGGCCAAATACAAGGGAGATATAAGAAGGGCCTCTTTACGGCACAAGTCTGTGGTAGAAATGCCTTTTGGCCTCTACGCAGCCAACACAACACAGAGCTACAGACTCACAAGGGGCTCGTCGGAATGCTTCTGGAACTGCACCAGCCTGACGCGCGTCACCTGGTCCGTCTGGTCCATGTTCCCGTTGGGCGGCTGCAGGGGTTCCGAGTCCCCGTTGAGGTAGGGCATAACAGGGGGAGGGGTCACCCTGATAGCGTGGTCGCTGTACACCTCGTGGGCGACCACGTCATGGGCCTGCAGCAGAGCCTGAGGAGAGGAGTAAAGTGGACATATCAGAAAGGTGGATGAAAAAGGGACAGGATAGAAGATATAAAAGCAGAATACCACCAACAAGGGTTAAGACAGAAGAGATGGAACATATCAGAGAGACAAAGATATCACATGGAACAAGAAAAGTATCAGGACATGATGAGCAGAATGATAGGGTGATGGAAACAAATTGGGCATACAGAATAATGACAATCGATTGATATAAAGAAAAAAAAAAGAGGGAAGAATACACAATACACAGGATAGATAAGATGAAAGCAAAAGAGAAGTGATTGCAGCAATAGCTAATCAGTTTCAGGGTTTGTGGTTACCATGGTAATATCATCATCAAAAGTTACTCCTGGAGTAAGTCTGGGGGGGGGGGGGGGGATGCTTATATTAGATGTTTTAAGAAATTAAAACACTCTGCACCCAGCATGTGGAATTTTGTCAAATTTGAGACGGGAAGCATGAGGACTAAATATAGGTAGACTAAAAAGGATATCACTGTTCTATCATTAATCTTAAAAGGCCGTAAAAGGCGACGGTCTCACGTTCACCCTGCTGCCTGCATTTTATTTGGGTTTGTGGCCCGTACTGATGCTGTTATTGACCTTTTTCCTTGTTCTGCACCCAAAGTAGATGGATGTCTTGTAAGGAAATGCAGACTCACAGGTTCAGGAAGTGGTAAAAAACCCCAATTTGGCTTTAGATCAGATCTTGAGACCGGAGCAGACACTCTACCTGATATCACGGTCAAAGGGTGAACACCACCCTTCTTACTCTTGATTAAAGTGGCTCATGCCCTTACTTTAGACTTGCCCTGTTACACAAATTGCGTGTGTGTACACACTATGAAATATGAAAAATGGACAACCCTATTTGTACGGACAGGTGGTGGATTGGATATGCATATAAAATGCTGACTTTCCTAGTAATGTTTTGCTTTGTTATGTTTTGTTTTCTGTTTTGTTCAGTTTGTTTGTTTGTTTTTAGTTGAGATACTGAATGTACTGTGCCTTTACAGCGAACAGTATAAATAAACATAACACTAATTTGGAGATACAATAAACTTACGAGAAATACAGCTCTCTGGCCGCCTCTATCCTACAAGCGTAATGTATACACGTATGTGATTGCCCAGCTCAAACCCACAAGAAGTAGGCCGAAGTGACTTTCCACTTTTTTTTTTTCACAGCTTGAAAGAGTAAGCTCTAAGCTTTAGAATGATGAACTTGTTGATATTGGACTATCCCAACCCATTCAAAGAGTGATTGAAATAAGGAAGAGTTTGGGGGTGTAGCTTCATAGAAAAGGGAGAAAAAGTGCACAAAAATGAAAGATTAGGGTCACTCAGGCATGCTGCGCAGGAGTATCAATGAAAATATGTTCTGTTTCACAGTGAAAGCAGCACCTGTCCAGAAAAAAAAAAAATGGTTTGAAAAACTGCTAATATCTCAATTTCTGCTTTGCTTAAAGCAGGTAGGAAAATTGTAGGTATATCTAACCACATACATGTAAACGGAAGTCATCGTCTGTTAGACATCATGGGTTACAATACATTTGTACTTTGCGGGTAATGCCCATATTCTAAACTTGAATATTCTGTGGTGGTGACTTTCATAGCATTACCAACAAGCCTGTGCACACAACCTAGCTTTAGTCTTCATGTGCCTCATGAGCTCACTTCATTTCAAAATGTGTATGCCATGATTATGTTACTTACGTTAAAGGGACTGTACAGTACTGGTTGAGGTGGGGATTCATGTTTTGAACATTTTTAAGTGAGATAATGAGAAACCTCTTATGAAATATGAAAGAGCATGTAATTTTAAGAAGGATTCAACATTTATTTGATGAAAATTGGTTTTCAAATGGCTGAGATATCAAAAAAAGTGATAATAATAAAAGGCGACATGCCACACCTTTTATTAAAGATCTCTTTGTTTCGCCTTGTTTTTGGATATCTCAGCCATTTCAAAACCGATTTTCATCAAATAAACTTTTGATACCCCTTAGAATTGCATGCTCTTTGGCATCTCATAGAGTGGTTTCTGAATATCTCGCAAAACGTTAAAAGCTAAATCCTCACCTCGACCAGAACTGTACACACCCTTTAATGTTATGTTGATTCATTATGCAAATCATTTGACACTTGCACTATAACACTGTTTTACAAAAACGAAACTCATTTCATTGATTGTGCTAAAAATATGTATACCCATACAATTGTTCTTGTATCATTTGCCACTTGCTTTAATACAAAACATGTTGTCCTAAAGCAGAACAGCTGGTGAATGTTCTGCTCCGGGGAGAACATTAGGAATATTGGGTCAGCTATCATGTGATCATGTTTACCCAATAGCTGACTGACATTTGGCAGACCCATAATAATAATAATGATAATATATATTGCAATTGAAGCCAGCCAGATGAACATAAAATGATAAGCCACTTTGAAAACATAAGGGTTCTACGGAAGCTGATGACAGCTTTACTGATTGATGTCTTACTCAGTAGCTGTATGAATAGCATCTATTCACATCCATTCCAGTAGCACAAAACTTAATGGCAGAAACAGGTATCCCTCTCATAAGTGTTATGACCCATTCATCTTTAGCCCCTCCCTGTATCAATTACACACGTAGCAATATGACTCATTTTTAATTAGTTCAAATTTTAACCCACAGTTGTGTGAACCAATCAACTTGTTTAGAGCCCCACGATAGCCCAACTCGTAAAAGAACAAAAAGAATCTACAGCTGCATCTGTTAACCTACCTAATATGTACGTACCTACCAACTCATCTACTGTATACGCCGAATATTTCGCAAGGTTTTTATTTTCGCAAATTTCGCAAGTCAGGTGCTATTCACGAAATTAAAGACGTGCGAAAGTATTGACTCTGATCCCGATGTGGGTGTGACGTACGCGTGTACATTTCAGCACAGGACTCCACGATCGCGAATTTAACCACTCACGAAATCGTTGGGAATTCCCGATTCGCAAAAATTTAGACTCTATCTTTCCATAAATGTATAACATTATTTATCTCTATATGAAGGGAAACAACAATTCTTGAATGTGGCATTGTTTGTTTCCTTCTCTTCAGTAAAAAGTAAACGTCTGCACTTTCTAACTTGATATAAATAGTATGTTTTGAAAATATGGACAGGAGGACAAGCATATAATATCTCAATCTCATTGAATAAAACAGGAAAAAAAATGGTAAATTGAGCAAAGAATAAACTTAATCTAGCAAACCTTAGTCAATGAATTGATGAAAAAAAAAATACAACAAAAGATCCTGTGGTCAGGCAGGTCAAGATGGTCATCATATGATAACAATTTAGCAACCCCACTGATATGAGCAGTGCCTTCTAGCTTCCTGTCTATTTGATCTTGTCAACAGCATTGTCGGTGTACTTTCAGATATTGTGTAACTTGCTACCATGGATGGACAAGATACAATATTGATTACACATCACTTCATGACAATATTGACCTCTGGGATCTTCCATGAAAGCTGAGAGATATACAACGTTTAAGTGTGGGGTATATAGCTCCTTACACATTAGCACACAACCATTCTCCAAAATGAATAGCTGATCCTAGAAAGTTCATAGTTAATGGGATGGGAATTCACAGGTTTCTAATATTTTTTACAGATCATTTTTAGAGATAATGAAAAATCTCTTGTGAAATAATGAAAGAACATTAAATTCCAAGAGGAGTTCAAAGTTTATTTGATGAAAATTGTTTTTGAAATGGCTGAGATATCTAAAACGAAGTGATTCATAAAAGGTGGGACCCACCATTTGGGATTGAGCTACGTAAGAAGGGCCAAAGTTCCTGAAAACACAAACAACTCTTCATTATTCTGTTTTTTCTTCAATCATTTAATAATGCTGTGAGCATTTTCAAAAGGCCTGGACAGAATAATGTAATTTTTCTGTCATAAACTTTTAATAAAGATATTAGTTAAGGTTCTTTGGATTTTGGAATTGTTTTCTTCTGGAGTAATACATCATAATGTATCATGCACACAGACTTGACTTAATTTGAACAAAGATGTCAGCCTGATACCTATCTAGCCCGTTGATCATGCACAACAGAAGACTTTTGCTTGTGACTGCGTCACACAGGCTGATAAGAGTACAGCATGTTCAGCTACAACGGCACCCCCTTACATTCTGTAGGTAATGACACATTGCAGGTCTCAAGCTGTTATAATTTCACCCAGCTGCGCATCGCAGTCATTTGGACTGATATGAAGTAAAAGATTTCTCTCCATGTTGCAGAAATCCTAAATGGATGATCTGTTGGTCGTGCGAATGTGAGTTAGGTCACAGTTTACATCGCTCTACTTTAAGCACTGCTTCAATCACTGTTATTCTTTCACTAGCCAGTTATCGAGAGGATATTTTTACATGAAAACATGATGTCGTACATGTACCGAGATTGTAGTCAAGGTAGCACAACATAATTCAATGCCTACAGCAACCATTGTTATCGGCAGAGGCACAACATTACAGTTAACTAGACAGCATTTCCATTGTACAAAAAAAAACAACAACAACCCAATATCTGCAGCAACTCAGAATAGTGTTTTTAAACATAAACCTAACATACAATAATATGAAAATGACATTTGGTACAATGCTTCACTGTCCAAACAATCAGATTTGTAATCATTATTATAAATAAAAGAGAAACATGACTATACAAAGTTACATGACAGTTTAGGAATAGAGTATGGATGTACACGTTATACAGGTATCTGTCTAACATCAAGCAAGAATGGTTATCAACGCTGCATTTACACCATGTTCCCGCCGGCCACGGCAACCCCGTTTGCCCAAAACATAGTGCGCCGCAGGTAGATGGGATATTCTTCTGTTTTTCCCCTTCCGTATTCTAGTCTTATTTGTTTCAGTTCTCACAGCATCTGGTCAGGCTAGACTACACAATATTTTCCGTCGCATCCTACGGTGGACCGCCTCAAAATTTTGTTACAGCCTGTTACGGGCTGTCACGCTTTGTTGCGTTCACCCTGGTTTATTACAGTCAATAAGGTTTCTCATTAGAAACAAGACTGCCGTGGCAATTTTTTGGACAGTTTTAAAATTTGACACAGCATCCGTGGCACTCGTGACCTGACACTTTTGCCCATCCCGTCCCGTTGAGTTGTCTCATGTCCATCCCGTTTTGTCCACGGTGGCCTGAAACGTGACTGCTGTGGCCGCCGGGAACATGGTGTAAACGCAGCATTAGCAGAGGCTTGGGAACTGTTTGATGAGCTGCAAAAGACCGGCCTGGGTCAAGACTTGGACTTACCCTGAAGTAGGGGTCGCTGAGGATGGCCTGAAGTTCGTAGGCGTCTTGGCTTTCTCGCGCGTGCTGTCTGAACGCCTCCAGGACCTGTTCGGTAGTGACATGTACAGACTGTACTGTGGGGTTCTGGAAATAACAGCATAGGGCAGACATGTTGCGTTCAGCTTCTGCATATGACCCTTGGGCTTTGGGGGGAAGGGGGAGGGGGGTAAAAACGGGAAGAGCACCCCACCCCTCCATGGGGATGCGCACGCATACACACACATTAACACAAATAACTGGCATCCAGCTCCCCCCAGAAAGGCTGGGCCAGTCCTGTTTTTAGTCATTCACATTCACTTCTTTTTGTTTTTGCTGTTGCTACTGCTATTTGAATCAAGCAGAATGTTTCCCCTCCCTAAAGAATGGGGTTGACTAATGATTTTGGAAGTGTGTGTGTATGTGTCTCTCTAATCATTCTTCACAGCATTCCGTGAACTACTGAGTTTTGTAAAAATCATCCCTTACAGCATTCCGTGAACTACAGAATTTTTGTTTTAAAAAAAAGTAGAAAAAAAGTAAAAGTATCATTAAACAAGCATGCGCTGGGTTAAAATTGAATGATTGAAAATGGCAGTGATAGGTTTGCTGTTTTGAGGCTGATTAATGGGTCAGTGGGTGATATATGTAGAAGGGAATGCCATGTCATGCCACTATGCATTATGGGAATGGAGCAACCACAGACATAACACATACACATACACATACACTGAATGCTACACAAAACACTAAACATTCACATACAGGTGTACAGTTGTACGGTAACACAAACACAAAGAAAATGCTGTATGTACCATTCCATAACTGAGCAATGAACGATGCATCTGAGAAAGAAAGAACATTCTTCTGAAAACCTAATAAAATATGAGAGAAATACCAACTACAGTTACATCAGATTTTACATAGACCGAATGAGGAAGTCTATACATTAATTATCCATGCACATACAAGTGGCTAATGAATGACACAATTTCCCACTTCGTGAGCATAAGTTGAAATGCATGAATGCTAGAAATGTCTTGATGATGCAGTTACACAATGTAATCATTTGAGATCATGAGGAAAATTTACCAAATGTAAACAATGACACACTCTAATAATCCTCTTAGATGATCACAATCTTCAGCCATTACAACTTTTTTTCTTACTCTGTTCAGAATGTATCATCAACAACAAAACAAACATAGGTCATTTTGTGTGATGATATGAATTAGCCTGAATTAGAAGCAATTTAATAACAGTATATGAACATTTGAATGGAAACTCTTGTTAAGTCAGAGAAGATCAATGTACAGAATTACATGGAAAGCACTCCCTATCTTAATCAACAGGCAGTCACATTTTGTTAGAGAAATCGGTCAATGAGTATAAGCTTCATTATTCCAAAGGTTTGTCTCTCAGAAAATGAAACAAGGAAAAGTAGAAATTACGCGGTGCGTAATATATGTCCCCGCCGGAAGTAGCATTTTGTAGCAAAATGTGCAATATAGGTAAAAAATCAAGGTCAAAGGTCAAAGAAGTCAAAGGTCAAAATTCTGTGTAAAAGTTTTGAAGCCCTCACCTAGTGCCATCACATAAAGCAAACGGAATCAAAATCGGGTTAGAAATGGCGAAGGAGTAGCATTTTATAGCCAATGTACAATACAGGTCAAAAATCAAGGTCAAAGGTCAAAGAAGGCAAAGGTCAAAATTCTGTGTAAAGTTTTGAGCCCTCACCTAGTGCCATCACATAAAGCAAACGGAATCAAAATCGGGTTAGAAACGGCGAAGGAGTAGCATTTTGTAGCCAATGTACAATACAGGTCAAAAATCAAGGTCAAAGGTCAAAGAAGGCAAAGGTCAAAATTCTGTGTAGAAGTTTTGAAGCCCTCACCTAGTGCCATCACATAAAGAAACGGAATCGAAATCGGGTTAGAAATGGCGAAGGAGTAGCATTTTGTAGCAAATTGTACAATATAGGTCAAAAATCAAGGTCAAAGGTCAAAGAAGGCAAAGGTCAAAATTCTGTGTAGGAGTTTTGAAGCCCTCACCTAGTGCCATCACATAAAGCAAACGGAATCGAAATCGGGTTAGAAATGGCGAAGGAGTAGCATGTTGTAGCAAAATGTACAATATAGGTCAAAAATCAAGGTCAAAGGTCAAAGAAGGCAAAGGTCAAAATTCTGTGTAGAAGTTTTGAAGCCCTCACCTAGTGCCATCACATAAAGCAAACTGAATCGAAATCGGGTTAGAAATGGCGAAGGAGTAGCATTTTGTAGCAAAATGTACAATATAGGTCAAAAATCAAGGTCAAAGGTCAAAGAAGTCAAAGGTCAAAATTCTGTGTAGAAGTTTTGAAGCCCTCACCTAGTGCCATCATATAAAGCAAACGGAATCAAAATCGGGTTAGAAATGGCGAAGGAGTAGCATTTTGTAGCAAAATGTACAATATAGGTCAAAGGTCAAGGTCAAAGGTCACGACTGAAATTCTGTGTAGAAGTTTTAAAGCTCCCATGTAGTGCTATCATATAAAGCAAACAGAATCAAAATTGGCTCATAAATGACAGAGAAGTAGCAAATTGAAGATTTTGATCACACACGGACGCACACACGGACGCACGGACGGACACACGGACGGACGCACGGACGGACGGACGGACACACGGACACACACACGTACGGAGCCCGTTTCATAGTCCCCTGCTCGAACTCGTTCGGCGGGGACAATAAGGCTCGTTATTCCGAAGGTTCATTGATCAGAAAATTGAATAGGGGTTTGTAATAGACCGGTTTACTAATGATATGCATAATGACGTCAACCCCACGCGACCCTAGTGATTGTAACTAAGTCGGGCAAGCGAAATAAGCGCGGACGCGCGCGCCACACTGTTTTTGCATTCACGCGTGTATTATTGTCTACGATCATTACTCGCTGCGGATAATCGACAACTTTTGTTTGCTTTAATCTTGCTTTGAGATGGCGTCAGCTTCAAGTTCTAGCCAAAGTTCGAGCAAGCCATGGAAGAATTGAACAGTTAAGGAATTAACTGAGTATTTTAGGGATATAGATGTGAGCACAAGCGGCTACAACAAGGAGAAACTCATCAAACTAGTGCAACTGCCGTAGCCGATTTGGGTTTGCCCATCGATCCCGACCTCTCCCGGGCGGACACCGGCCGGTCACTGCAGGAGAAGCTCGCTCTGGTAGGCTGCTCGTTCTCCGATCCTAACAAGCTCGCTGGGTTTACATCCAACTTCGAGAGTATTCTGGATTTTGGACTCTTTGATGTGTTCAACTACCTGATCATCAATCGGACTGACTATGACTGGAAAAGCTAAAGGGATACAAGTCATTTGAGGACTACCGTCTTTTCGCGGATGGGAGTGTTTCAAGCCTGAAGTTCAATGAGGTTTCGGACACGAGCCCTTTTCGTGTTTTCCTTTAGTGAGGTTAGGCCGACCGGACATACGATACCTCAAAAAACCAACGTACCAGACCTGGGTCGTGATGAATAAGTCAACGGGGGAAATAAATGTTGCCTACTGCGAATGTGAGGGAGGTTAGGTCTATCATTGTTTTTGTTTTTAATTTTAGGTCTACGTCTAGATCTACTCTAGATCTAGTAGGGCTAGGCCCCCTAACTGTTATTGTTAATAGAAAAATAGGTCAAAATCGTCATTCTGTTTCATGAGGTCTAATCAGTCTGAGTCTAACTTAAAAAAAAATCCTTGGAAACATATCGATTATGAGAGATTCGTTGTCTAGTTTAGATTTCACAATCAACCATAATGCTTAAAATCATTGAAGTTTGAAGTGATGCGGTCATACTGTTGTATATGTTCCGTTGCATCAGTGTTTTCCACCCATTTTCAGAACTACTGAAGACAAAATCGAAGCCAAAATTCAATAAAATCGAAACTATAGTCCAAATTGCGTTTGATCACAGCAGAATTTTCCCTCATCTAAGGTTGGGAATTGATTTAGAGCCACACGAAATGCCAGGAGGTAAAGTCCAAGTTGATGCATCGCACACATGTACACAACATACACGTAAGTCTACATGTGGGGACGTGTCGGGGACGGCTGCAGCAGCCGACGTTGCAGGCTCGCATCCTTTGTTTGCCCGAGGTTGCGGCCGTGTGCAAAATTAAAGATCTGTGCATACATTAGTAAACCGGTCTATTCTGAAGATTCTAGAGTATGTATCTTTTCATCTTTGAATTCACAGACATTTGAAATAACAAACCTTCTTCATTTTAGGATTTTAACAAACCTTTGGAATAATTAACCTTATTTCATCATTGGTTTAGAGAACCTTCAGAATAATGAACCGCTTCATTTTCCAAATTACAAACCTTTTTTTAATAATTCCACAAATGTTTGGATTGATAACCCCTTCCTCATTTTCAGATTGACAGAGGTATTTGTGAATTTGTGTGTTTCAGAATAATAAACTTTATTTCATTTTGGATTAATAAGCCTTTGAAATAATAAACAGCACCCAACCACAAGAAAAATATGTGTGAGTCCATAGGTAATTTTAAACCAGATCACTGTGAGAAGCTGAAAATTCCTGCAGACTCTGAACAGAGTCTATCAGGTCTCTGTATGTATATAGAGGGTTAAATAAAATATGATGATTTGTGAATCAACTTATCAGATACATTCACAGCACAATCGAGGGTCATGAACGGATGGACGCATGTAAACAGAGCCTCGTATGCAACGGATCCTCCATGATGCTGTGCAACTGGAGGCCACTACTTCTGTTCTACAACTATCTGCAGACACTAACTGGCCTACAGACACACTTTCTAGCAAGAGGCTACACTAAAAATGCAAACTTCTAGTGCCCAAAAGGTTGGGTGAGTCTAATCTAGAGGGATTGTATTAAAGGTCTTGCAAGACAACAAGGGATAAGGTTGTGCCAAAATGAGAGTATTGTATAAAGAGATTTAATTGATTGTATAAATCTCTTCGTTATATCATGTCTTCATTATTAAGCCTCTTTGAATATTATACCATCTCTAGCTGTGTTTAGTTGGACTTGATATGGACCGTGCACTCGATTGCAGCTCATTATGATACTCTGTAAGTGCTACGGACTGCTGAGAATATTACAGGACAGAAGAGTCTACATCAAATTCCTACCATGCCTCGGTGTCTTCGCTGCTGTCTCAGTGTCATATTTTATGAACTGTATATCTCTTATCCCCTACCGTACGTGAGCATATCATGCCTGTAGTCCCTCACGCAGGCTCCATAGACACACACACACACTTTGCAATAAAGATACATACTGTATGTGCTGTTATGCCTCACTATGTTATCATATTCAATTTCATTGTCCCATCAATGCTTCATCATCATCATCATCATCAACTTGTCTTTTACACAAATATTTGAGTCGAAAATTAAGAAAATATTGGAAATAGATATACCTGTATAATGCGACTGCCTCCGCAACAGTACAATGTTGGCACCCTACAGATTCTAGGCCAAGAATCATTGTATTTATGTATTGTTTGAAAGCACTGTTTTTAATGGCCTCAATTTGACAGCACATTGGTAATTTCTCATGCCATAATGGATGATATCATAATGCTTCATTGATATCAATGAAAGAATGTTCGTGGTATGCGAGTATTACGGCATGGTCAGATTAAAGCATACACACATAATAGCAATGCTGAATGTACAACATGTAGGGGAAACGTCCCTTAGGTCACAGAACGTTCATTACTGACACATATTTAGACCTCCCTTTCTCAAATTGGAAATACACATAATATCATAATGACAATCTCCATGGTGACATTTGACATTATGTAAGGGGACAAAGATCTGTGTGCCCCCCCCCCCCCCATTCTTCTATGCAGAAAGTGTACACAATGGCGGCAATGCCACGTACACAACAATACTTGACAATTAGCTCTACAGATACATGATGTGTCACACAAGCAAGGGCAACCTGCAATGTTACAAACAATCTTATCCACTGCATTACTGACCCCACCCCACCCCTCCCCTTTCCCTCCTTATATGACATCATAAAGGAGGTGCCCCCTCCCCCCTCCCCCTCCCCACCCCACCCCCATCTCCCCCACAGCAGTGCTTCTTCCCTTTCCTCCACTACATTCCAGAAGAGCCTGGGTAAACTGGGCAGATATTTTCTGGCACTAATTTCTCAATTAGAGTGAGTCAGTGTAGCCAAGAAGAGCCTGTACGGGCCTAAAAGCAGGAAGCAGTAATATACTCATTAAACCCCCCATTGGCCCTGACTATACCTAACAAAGAAAACAAGAATAAGGCAAGACCTACGAGCAACCTCAAAACTTTGTTATTTGACTTTATAAAACTTATGTCCTGTTCTTCATAAGAAGCTAAAATCAACAGTATAAAGATTACTTATGTACACATATATTTTGAAATTAGGACAGCACAAGTGATGCTCACATATATTTTACTATAGACTAAAAGAAAAGCACAATTTATTTCCTTCTGATTGTTTCAAACTTCACCATTTGGATCATGGTTATTCTGTCAGCTTCTCTTTGAATGTATACTCCTTGCATCACTGCTACATTGTACAATGTGGGGACTGCAGCATACTTCTGTACTGTCATACATTAAAATGACACAGAAACAAAGTAAAATATAAAATGTAAAGTAAAATGACACACACAAACCTTCTTAAAAGGCCAACTACAGAATCTGAGATTATCAATGTTACCTGATTGTTAGGACATTTGAATAAGTCTGGTTTTTTTTAATGATATTACTCATCAATTCAATCCCATTGCACAGGCTTGTATGGTGCCTGAATTTGTTATGCCACAATTGCTGGATTGATACCAAATTTAGGGTTTAGACACTTATTCTGCTTTCCACTATGATTGCAAGACCTGTGGGCAATTTCTTACACAAAGCATTTCACTGAGAACTTTTCCTCAGTCTAAAGATAAGCTATTCAAATTCCAGTATGTGGAAATCTGAACGAATCTAACCATACACAGAAAGGATGGTTATCACACTGTACAAATGTACATGATTTAAAATATATCACAAATGGGAATACAACTTACAAGGTGATAGTTTCAAGAATGCACAGTACTACAGAGTTAAAAACAAATACTAGAAAGAACGTCATAATTGTACATCTTATTCTATTTGACTACACTTATGCCAAGTGTGACGACAATATCTGAAACTATCGCTCCCAGGGAATATCTTATTCTACAGAGTACTCTCTTCCCAAATGGTTTGATTCCCATAACATCTTTTAATTGCGGGAATAATGACGACAATCATATGGCAACTGGTGCATTCATGCAGATACATTGTACCACTGATTTGTTAATGTGGAAATTAATAACATATCAGTACTTTCATTTTCCCCTCATTATTGAAATATTTTAGACCATGCAATAATGAGTATGATGCAGTTAGTACACCCTGACAGTTATAAAAATGCAGGATTATGACAAAGCCCATTCCATTAGGTCAGTTTGTTTAAAACATTACAGACATTTGAAAGTCACATGCAAGAGTTCCTTGACACCATTTCCATTTTCTTTTGCACGGTCCAGTTAGTTCAATTTCTTGACTTACGACGTATAGCAACTTTTTATGTCATGGGGCAATGGATGTTAACAGCAGAAGTTTAACGTGTCACACTGTATATGCCATATATTTCGCGAGGTTTTTAATTTTCCCAAATTTTGTGACTCAGGTACTATTCGCATATTCAACAACATGAAAAAATATTCACTCTGATACTGACATGAATGCCACGTGCACACTTAACATTTCTCCATTCATTACGGTACTCCCCAGTTGCATATTCAATGGCTCGCAAAACTGTCGGGAAGTCTCGATTCGCAAAAACTTAGGCCTGCTAAATATATGCCATATGCAGTATCTGTCTGTTTGTGACTTCTTTTTTTTTTTTTTTTTTTTCAAGAGGACTGACTCTGATGAAATATGAGATGGTGATGATGATGATGAATTTGCGAGCTTTTGTACAAGTTGACCTACAATTTAGCATTGTATAAATTTGTATTCATTAATCATTGGCCCTTGACAATTCCAGAATTCATGTGGGAAGAACAGACCATATCTTTGATGATTACAACATAAAATTCATCTGAATCAAAATGTGTGACACTTATGACAGATAATGAAAGAATGTAAGTGATCACTGTTAAGTAAATGATTTACGCTGTTACCATATTGCTTTATTAAAGAGGAATGACCATGTTGTTGTCAAATATCTTCCAATTACAGATAAAAAAAAAAGATGACAGAAATATGATAACATGAATAAAGAGATAACATTCAAACTATTAACAAAACAAAATTTCAATTATACTGCCTTAGAGCAAGTCTGTCAATTACAATATGTATGTCGGTGAAACATTTTGTGCATGTCGAGCGGTTAGTAGCCCCTTGCCAACAGGCTTTGCACAGCATTATAATACATACACTCATTCCCATACACACATACACACACACATGTGGGTGAAATTCTCAAGATGATTTATCAACATGCGCACAGTTGACGTAGGCAGGCTTTAATCATACGCACAGTGAACATGCTCGTTGGGCACACGATGCCGTCCAGCTAGCATACACGCGAGCGTTACATTTACCCTGCCCTCCCCGAGTGGAAACGCGATGACAGTTCAATAAACACAGAGGGGGCCTAAAAATGCCTAGGATTTGTTTAGCTGCGGGTTTTAACTGCACCGCTTCAGTCTTCCAAAATAGATGGGCCAAGCAGCCTAAAGGTTTACTTTACAGCAAAGGGGTGCTTTGAGTATCTCCCTTTTGCCCTGAAGCTATCTCAAACCCCCCTTTCAGTTTTTTGATATTTTCTTAAAATTCTAAAAATTTGAATTTTGTTTTGATATTATGTAAGAGTTTTGTCTCCTTCAATTTCATAGAACTTTTGGAAACTGTCTGTGGTCATTAGTAAATTGTGGTTAATGAAACTGTTATACCATGGATGATAAAAAAAAAAAGATTCAATACTGACCACCTGAATTCTGTGACTGTCCATGCAGTTTAGCTAGTCAAGCTTGACTTAGTTTACTTTAACAGCAACAGGGCAAATTGTTAATCTGAATTACTTAATTTCAATGACAAATTGTTGCACAAGGTCAATTTAAAAAAAAAAAATGAAACTACCTTTGTATAATTTTGGGGGAAAATGCTTTTCTTTTCTTCTTTTTACTGTAAGATTGATACTTGAGGCTCTATAGATGAACATACCTAACAACTTGGTAAGAGTTAATGTATAACACAGCTAGAAGTGAGACTACTCACAAGAATACCATCCAATTATATCATGGGAGTAACAAGAGAAAAACATTTGAAAAAAAAGATGTATAAATAAATAAATTAATAAATGAATGGATGAATAAATGAATGAATGAATACATGAATGAATGAATAAATAAATAAATAAATAAAAATAGATAAATAAATTAACAGGTAGATAGATAAATAAATTAATAAAGTATATGAAAGGTGTATTGATACACCTTCTGTTTTAATCAATTCTGTCAACGAATCTTTACCTCTCTGGTTCGCAGAACACCGTCTGTTGGTAGGTTCCTCTTGTTGGGGAGCTGCTCGCTGGACTTGGTATTTATCTTGTCATACAACTGCAATGAGACCCAAGAAACAAACTCGAATTCAAACCTCTGACTTTGCACACAATATGTGAGTGCGTGTGTGTGTTTATAAGTTAAAGTCATACCTGCCTTTAGTGTTCACTTGCCTATAGTGGCCACCGCTGGTATGCATTCACTGAAAAATGCCCCTGACAGAAAAGCCACGTTAAAGAAACTGTGTATAGCGGCCACCTGTCCAACGCGGCCAGCGACCACCATTAACCTGTGTATACATGGCAGCCACAGTCCAATGGAGCTGCAGCCGAGCCGATAATTCAGCATGTTTCTCTGCTTTGCAGCCATGCCAATCACTCATGAACTCATAACAGTTCAGTGAATGCCATCGCTGCATTCACTCACTGTTCAGGCATAATAATGAACATGTGAAAAGCACATTGGCTGTATGCACGTTATTACTGTGTAATAAGTTGATCAATAACGGCATTGTTCAATGTATAAAACACAATACATACTGTGTATATGTAAATGCAAGCAATACTACACATAGATGTACACCAGGATAACACATAACGTATGTGATACACACAAAATGTAGAATGACCTTCCTATAATGGCCACTCTTTCTGTCTCCCTTGGGTGGCCACTATAGACAGGTTTGACTATTTGCCCCCATAATTTCTTCTTGTCACATGCCCAACAGCTATCCATCAAAAGGAAGTAGTAACACTTTAGATATTAAACAAAGCAACAATGCCAGTCATAAAGGACACAAGCAACAATTGCACTCAACACAACTTTGCATAAAGTAACTTCAAATGAAGTCTGAACATCTACACATAAACATACACACACATATGATAACAATACCTTGTACAAATACGCAGCTAAACACACATTCGATATATCGCAGGAAATTCCAACAGGGAGGCTGCACAAATATGTGCATTCATGTTCAGCGAAGGAGGCTGTGTGGAGTTGTACACTATCTCGTGCAGCTCAGCAAAACCAAGACCACTGAGCTGCTGATGAGCGAAGTTTTTAGAAGAGGGGGGAAGTGATTAATAGGACATGCCAGACAGCAAGAAATGTATCACTAAGAGAGGATATGCACTGTGTGTGTGTGTGTGTGTGTGTGTGTGTGTCATGGGGGTGGGGCAGAGGTGGAAAAGACGGGGACACCAGAGGTCACTGGTTATCCAGAAATAGACAAGCCGCTGTAATCTTTGACATTTTCCTCTTTCCACTTTCATATCCCCGCATCATTACTTTCCAAACACAGGATTAAGATATCACTTAGAAAAAAACCCCCAAAAAACATCAGTTAAACTAAAGCTTGCTTTAAATGTAGCACCTGTCTCCCTCTTACATGCAGACTTGAGATACAGATTTTTGTTTTCTTGCTTGCTTTAAATGTAGCACCTGTCTCCCTCTTACATGCAGACTTGAGATACAGATTTTTGTTTTCTTTTCAATCATAACATGATTGTTGCTGCATTATTACCTTGAGGTAGAAGTCATGTGACAAATATGAGATAAAGAAGATAAGTCTCAAGTGCCGCAAACTGCAGTGAAACACATTTTGCAGCAATGCTTTTCCTTCATTCATTCATTCATTCATTCATTCATTCATTCATTCATTCATTCATTCATTCATCCATCCATCCATCCATCCATCCATCCATCCATCCATCCATCCATCCATCCATCCATCCATTCATTCATTCATTCATTCATTCATCAATTAATATTCTTTAGCCAGGGTAGCCCCATCAGTGCTTTATACACCATTGTTCCTGGGGGTCCTCCCAGCATAATAACAAAGGAGCAATTATAATGTAATTCACACTGTCTCGAGGACTTTTGGAATGATTGCCTATCGACTGTCACTGTAATACTGCAATTCTTTCCATTGTCAGTTTCGTTTTTGTGTTGTTGTTGTTTTTTTTTAACCACTGTCACAGTGAAAGGGTCTACTCCAGTCTTTGGCAACTGTGGGTATATGAGTTAAAGGGGAAATCCAGTCCAAATATAATTTAGTCTGACAAGAAAGGGTAAAATATTACAAGTTCAACAGTAAAATTTTGACCGAAATCAGATGAAAAATAAAGAAGCTATGACATTTTGAAGTTTTGCTAATTTTTCAGGAAACAGTTTTTGAATTGTCGATATGAATATGCAAATGGCAATGTGAGCATGTCATCCCCTCACAACTTATCATTTAGTTTGTACATAAAATTTTGAACTTTCCAGTTTTTCATTCAAACGCAATTATACCCACGGCTCAAATCCCGATATATCTAACTGATCACTATTCTGAAGTTATTCAACTAGGAATAGCATCATGTTTCAGACGTCATTGACAGAAACACTGAATTTTCGACGTTTTTTTTTTTTTACACAATCAATGGAAAAATGTGAGGTTATGACATGGTCAGCTCACTCATTTGCATATTCATATCCAATGTACAAGAACTGTTTTGTAGAAATTAGCTAAACTTCAAATTTCATAACTTCCTTATTTTTCATCTGATTTCAGTCATATTTTTACCATTGAATTTGTATGATTTCACTCCTTTTTTATCAGGCTAACTTATCTTTGGACTGGATTTCACCTTTAAGTGTGTTGCCCTAAGTCACTGGGTGAGCGAACATGGTTTCCGTCACTTGATCCTCCCTGTCTGGTCCCTTCCAGCGAGTATCCCATAACTGTCTCACCCTTTGTATTGTCAGTGAGGTCAATAATCCTGAACTATTGTCCACGGCTTAATCAGGTGATCTTGATACTAGAACAATAGGTGATTATGTTTCATACAGTTTGTATGTACACAATAATCCCGCCTTTCCTCTTACTGTGTCCACAAATTTCCTTCATGGATTTGCTGCAGTGAGAAAAGGTGAACACAATCCTCTCAACTTTAAAGAGAAAGGCTTTCATTACAGAGGAGGAATAATGTATCAATGTTGCCCAGTGTAAAAAGCAAAACAAACTAACTTCCCACATCTTGCAGAGCTTCATAAGAGATTCACAACGTTTGAGCAATTCTTATATCACCAGCTGCTGATCAATTTTTAACAAATATACGAGGGCATCAGTGTGACAGGTCACGATAGTTTCATTCAGACGGTGATCCTTAACCTCGAGGATAGGTTCTATGGGGCGCCAAGTGTCACACGATCCATTTCCACGAAATATCGACCGTGCGACACTTGGCACCCCATAGAACTTATCCTTGAGGTTAAGGATCACCATCTGAACGTAACTAATATGGCAAGAATGATTTATTACTTGGAAGAACAAATTGCGGAAGCACTGACAAAAACAACAAAGAGGATAACAATTGTCTCTGTAGAACATGTAGCACCTCAGCTAAGTTATGAAACATATTGCACAATGTACTTGAACATTAAGAAGCAACAGTCTGCAACCTAGAACCCATGTATTGTGTTTGCTAGAAACTACGGACTTTGAAAGCTTATTACTCAAGTCCATCCATGGGGGAGGGGGTATCATTAATTTGAATTACTTGTAAATTGGCCTATCGTAGTATTTTGATCATGAGGCATGGTTGTCTAATACACTAACATGCTGTAAATCATGACAGTATTGTTGCCAATAAAAGTTGCATTGAAAATGCAGCAAAGGCCGATGATATGGGGGGGGGGGGGGGAGGTGGGGTTGTTGTTACCACAAAAAGAATTCCAGCATGACATTCCTGTCATGGCTTACGCCACCTTAACATGCCCTCATCGGCCAGGCACTGGCTGGCTGGAAGTGTGTGCATGTAACCACTCCCCTTTCCCTGCTCTTTCTTCCCAAGTCATATTTACTGTCACAACACAGACATCGATATGGTGTGAAGGCACAGGTAGGGCAGATTCTCAAGCATATATTGTATACCATACATGTATTTCATCTTGTTATAGCACACATACATGGAACTTGCACGCCCACTATATAGCCCAGTATAGGTTCCAGCATTACATGTTTTAGCTAGAAACTCCAGAGAATGGTCTTTCTAGCCAGCTATGGGAATGTTACGCACATTGAATGTGATACTTTCTTTGTTTCTTTATCCAATTACATAACGAAGCTGACCTTCACAGGATTCAATATAATACATTCCACATATTCAACATAGATGTTATTCTCTTACATACGAGAAGCGTTCAAACCATGCTATTTTTATGTTGGCATACACCAGGGTAAGCCTAAAAGTGCAGTGACGCTACTATTTTCCTATTCAATACTTACAAAAGATATGCTTGTTTTTCTTAAATCATTTTCATTTTCACTGAAATCATGATCATCAAAATATGGCAGATTTTCCTTTGTCTTAATGTGTAAAATGTTTGTGTTGAAACTTTGAGAAAGGTTTGGTGAACATAGGAGTATTAGCTGTTTGTTTCTAACCTTACTACATGCTGTCAAACCAGAAAAGGACATTCAGTGCTACTTCTATTGGTTCTAAGTGTCCCACTCTGTAAAAAGTGGAATTGATAATAATGTATAATCACAGCAGAAAGACCAAGCTATTCATGAAAGCAGCTAACAGTCACTACCGTACATCCCCTCTCTCAAGGGTGCATCAAACTTTATCAAGCTTGTACACAGCTGACAGGAAATAACGCATGAATGCTATCGCTTCCTCATTGCAGTTGTCATGGCGACACAAACTCTTTGTCCATGTGACAAAAACAACACTGGAATCTCTTTTCTTTTAAGAGCATGCATGTATCATTACAACATGTTTTATTCGTTGATACATGGAAGGATACACCCTTTGGAGTATAGGAGAGAGCTTGACATAAAGGAAAATAAATTACGAGAGTCATCAAACAGGAATAACATTACACCCACTTCGCCGAGCATAAAATATGCAATTAAAGGTCACTTATATTCCTTCCTGATATATTCATAAATCATCTAACAGAGACTATCTATAAGCCATTCCTTGTGGTGGTAAGACCACCTGTATTGGAAGACTGGACCAAGACAATACCGTGTGGTGTGTCAACAGTGGTATTGATCCTGCGGAACCAATTAGTGTATCGATCGTTACCAAGACGATAGAAGTTGATACAGACTGAAGGCCAGGTATATGGAGTAATTTTCTTTCTTTTCTTTTTTTTTTGGGGGGGGGGGGTGGGGGGTAAACAGGGAGCCAGAGAACAAGGTTTGGTTTAATGGAGCTGATAATTGAAGATTCACTGGTGTCTCTTGGCAATGGGGGCATTCAGTGGAAGCATGATGTATAAATGATGAGGAAGATCACATATAATAAAAATGATTATCAGCGCCAGCTATAAAATGGTAATATAGCTCCTTCTCAAATTATTGGCTGAGAGCTATTATGTGACCAGTCTTTCTAGCCTGCCCAAAGGCCCAAATTTGCTTTTCCACCGGGCATTAGTATATTAATGACCCGTACTAATGACCACTCATCTGCACTTAGACAATTGCTCATAAAAAGAGATGACAATGGTTATAAAGACTCAGAACCTCTACATTTGCATGAAATATTTTTCCTTCACTAGCGGTGGAGAGCTATCAAACTGTAGAACTATTGATATGGGGGAAAAAAAAAGAAAGAATATAAAAGGGGCAGCTTTCAACCGGCAAAATAAACCTTTCTAGGTTGAAGTAGGAGGAATGATATTGATAGTAATTTGCACAGAAGTCGATGAAAGAGTTGAGACATACATTTCTTTTTTGCCATTTCATATTCCCACAAACAAGTCTCAAACCTTGCTGTGTGTACTCTGTGGGGCCTGGAGACAGCCAAAGTTGTGGATTTCACCTCAGTATGCAGAATACGCCTTGGCATATCTCATAAAATATGCATTTTTTTCAACACATTTGCGGAGTTCAAAGATTTTTGTGCCCATCCATTTCTATTTCCAACATTCACACCAACGACACAACACGATACCATTACCTCCGCTCATGACACCACGCAGTGTGATGGTAAAATCGTGCGGTGCAATAACTTTCTACTATTTCTTTGTCTTTGGACAAAGCAATTTTCCTTCTTTATGTAATGGCTTTTATACCGGGACTGTCATAAATTATACACACATTTCATCACGGTACACTTGGCAAGTGTGAAAGAGGTGTTGGATACAATGTCTTTCAATGCATACTTAAGGAAGCATATCGTGAAGGGTGAGAAAGCTCTTCTTTTTTTTTTTTTTCCAGGGATGTCTGTGGTTGGAATAGATGAAAAGAAGAAAGGAAAATCCAGGGATTAGAGAACTATAGCCAAAACGATGGATGACTAAGTGGGTGGAATGGTCTTCTTTAACCTCCAGAGTAGATTTCATCCATTTATCACGTGGTTAGTTAGTATGCCTGTCACATGCACTACATCCAAGGATGCCCACCTTGATGGCATTGCAGATACTCTGATGGCTGAAAAAGCATATTTTTGGTGGGAAAAGGTGTTTTTTACCTTTCTTGCAATAGACAATTGTAGTAATAACATATAAAAATAAGCAGTATTTTCCACAAAACGTCCAGTATTTTGGACAAAAAACAACAACAACAACCCACCACTAAATACTGTAAAAAAATAAAAGTTGGCATCACTGTACATCTATTTATAACATACTGCATACAGAGTAATCAACCTGTTTGAAATGACAGTACTTCTAATAACCCTTTTGGATACTATAGAGAAGATGAATTCAGATAAGG